>NW_015170301.1:240364-269784 GCF_001447785.1 Gekko japonicus | reverse complement strand
AACCCCCCCCCCCACAGCCTCTGCCTAGGGAAAGGGCAGCTGACATCATTCTCCTCTCCCCTATGAGGTATGTTATGCAACTGAAAATCCCAACTGCCTTGCGGGGGGGGGTGAGTTTGAGGTGTGGAATGGAGTGTAGGCCAATCAGCTTCCATATGCAAATAACCTTAGAACGCTGGGCGGGACTGCACAAAGCAGCCAGTCAACCCAGCCAGTGTCTTCTGAGTGGCAGTTTTTCCAGCCTAACACTAAAGGGGCCAAATTTAGAATGTTGCGAAATAGAACGTTGCTATTCAATTATTATAAGGGAGAGATAGGTCTCCAGGCCTTTCCCATTGTTCCCAACAGGCAATCCTGTCCTTGATTTTAGTGCATCTCACAGCAAATACATCCAAAGCTATTTTTGGGCAGGAACACACAGGAACGGAGTTCCGGCTGGCTCCCATATTGGCCACGCCCAGCAGGAACTCATTAGCATAATAGGCCACACCCAACAGCAGACACTCTACATTATTGGCTACATTAGGGGTATGTGGCCTAACATGCAAAGGAGTTCCTGCTACAAAAAAGGCCCTGGGTTTTGACAACAAACAAGGTAAACAGAATAAGAAGCAAAAGGTGGGTGTGGCTGGATGGCCACACTTCTGGTAACATGGGTGTGTGGCCTAATATGCGAATGAGCTGTGCTGTCAGGGGTGTGGCCTAATATGCTAATGCGTTTCTGCTGTTGGGTGTGGCCTGTTATGCTAATGAGTTCCTGCTGGGCTTTTTCGACCAAAAAAGTCCTGAATACATCAAATCCTCCCAAGTGCATAGCAGCAAGTTCTGTGTGCCGACAGTGGACTGCAGACTGCAAGGGGAAAGCCAGGAAGAGGAGAGGGGGGAAGGGGGCAGGGAGAGGCAGGGCCAGGAGGTGACTCCTCCCTGCCTTCAGCTGATTCCTCCAGACCTCCTCCCTCACTGGCAGAAGCCACCACTGTGAGTGGACCCACCAGCAGCTCTCATTGGTCAGCAGGTCCCCACCTAAGTCTGTCAGCATTTGGAAGCGCCAGTAAATACACAACCAGGTTGGCTAGTGCTGACTATGCACAGTGGTTTTATTTACAGAGATATTTACACACAGCCCTGCTGCACTTGTAGACTCCAAATGGCCATGCAGTCCAGAAAAGTGCTTTGCATACAGATCCATTCACCGGGGTGAATTAACTACTGACTGACTGTACACAATATATACAACCCAGCACCAATCAGAGTCCAGTGCTGACGCATGGTGACATCATTGTGGCTGATGCAACTTAGATGCAATCCTGTGCCTGGGGACATGTCACATGACATCTCAACTGTCATCCCAGATCAGGATGATCGACACCATTCATCTTACCAGGCTGTCATCTTGTCCCCATACAGAACAGTATGCCGTCAAAGTCTGCCCACCTAAGCTGGCTGGGCTCTATTTAAAGAGAATCGGTATAAGATGTTTTATAGATGGTATTTAACACCAGATAGATTACCCAAAATGTCCAAAAATAGGCCTAATAGTTGCTGGAAGTGTAAAAATCATGTAGGTACGTTTTACCATATGTGGTAGACATGTGAAACGGTATGCAAGTTCTGGGTTATGGTACATACATTTATACAGACAGTCTTGCAGACTTCATTATCGTTTCGACCACAATTGTTTTTACTGAATTGCAAACCGCATGGTTTTGATAAAAATCAAAGATATTTTATCATTCATGTAGTAACAGCAGCTATAATCTTATTTGCAACTTTTTGGAAACTTCCAACAATACTTTCTGAACAAGACCTAATAGTGAAGACTATGGAAAGTGTGGAAATGGACAAATTGACTTTGATGTTAAAAGGGCAAATGGAAGAAGATTTTGTTGGACTATGGACTCCTTTCTACAATTGGATAAGAAAGAAACATAAAGATATGAACTTTTGGACAATATAATATGAAGAAGCCTTTATGAACTTTCAAAATTTCACAATCTTTTTGTAATGTGAAAAGCTACGTCGAGATTTATATGCAGAAGACTTATTACTTTTGTTTCCCCTTTGCCCCCAACCCCTGTATTTGTTGTTGTTCAGTCGCACAGTCAAGTCCGGCTCTTCGTGACCCCACGGACCAGATCACGCCAGGCCCTCCTGTTTTCCGCCGTCCTCTAACGTTGGCTCAATTTCATGTTCGTTGCATCGATGACACTGTCTAACCATCTCATCCTTTGCCGTCCCGGTCTTCTTTGACCTTCAGTCTTTCCCAGCATCAGGGTCTTCTCCAGGGAGTGCTCCCTTCTCATTGGGTGGCCAAAGTCTTGGAGCTTCAGTTTTATTATCTGGCCTTCCAGGGAACAGTCAGGGTTGGTTTCTTTTAGGATTGACTGATTCGATCTCCTTGCAGTCCAAGGGACTCTCAAGAGTCTTCTCCAGCACCATAGTTCAAAAGAATCTATTCTTCGGCGCTCGGCCTTCCTTCTAGTCCAACTCTCGCAGCCATACATGACTACTGGGAATACCATTGCTTTGACCGTCTTCTTTGACCTTCGATCTTTCCCAGCATCAGGGTCTTCTCCAGTGAGTGCTCCCTTCTCATTTGGTGGCCAAAGTATCTGAGCTTCAGTTTCATTATCTGGCCTTCCAGGGAACAGTCAGGGTTGATTTCTTTTAGGGAATATCCAAAAATTAAATTCAAAGTGTACTATAAAAAAATAAGATGGCTGTTCTCTGACTAAATACTGTAAAATATAATACATTACCATCACCATGTAACAGAAGTAAAGAGCAGCATGCAAAGTATTTGTGGAGAGAAATCAACAATAAAATTCACTGAGGAGAATTCTGAACAGCAAATTCATTTTGGTTCCTTTCCCCCCCCCCAGCCTAACATCTTAATGCCCAAACCCTCATTCATTAAAATACAGAATTAGCTCTGGTTTTTGGTTAATGAACAATGGGAGAACAATTGTTTGGGAGCTCTGGAGGGCAGTCAAAAAGAGCGTGCTTGTCAGTGTGTTTCTCAATGTCACAGCAAGAAAGCTGGAGCATAGTGACCTATTTTCTGCTTACCCCCACCCCAAAAGAAGGAGGAGGAGGAGACTGGATTTATACCCCGCCCTTCACTCGGAGTCTCAGAGTGGCTTACAAACTCCTTTCCCTTCCCCTCCCCACAACAAACACCCTGTGAGGTAGGAGAGGCTGAGAGAGCTCTGAGATAACTGCTCTTTCAAGAACAGCTCTGACAGAACTATGGCTTGCCCAAGGTCATCCAGCAGCTGCAAGTGGAGGGGTGGGGAATCAAACCCAGTTTCTCCAGATTATAGTCTGCGCACTTAATCATTACACCAAACTGGCTCACCTTTCAGGCTAATGCAACTGCCCAAATCTTTCTCATTGTGCCTTTGCATAATCCTCCTACTTGGGAAATGCTGAGGAAGGCACGGGAAGTGGCTTCCCCACACTGACAGCAGTAAACCCAAACAAAATAAATATGGAATATAAAATACGGTATTACAACCAGGACTATGTGCCTTTCATGCTTCTGTACTGGCATAATAGTAAACAAGTTGCCACCACTTAAAACGATTATGGTATAAAAACGAAACTTGCCCTATGCAAGCATAGAAAAGCCCCCAAACTGGGTAATGGGTACAGAATTTATGATCTCAGGAATCCCAGCTGTCCATTTTTTAAAAAAACAAGCATAAGTTTCTAGTTCTCATTGTTACAAAAATCAGCTTTCAAGTGCGTTTGCAATGCCTGATGAGATCTAAGTAGCCGGTCAGTGTTTTAATAGACATATTGATATATCTACATTGTAAGCTGCCCTAAGCGTGCCTCAGCGGGGAGGTGCGAGATATAAATTTAACAAACAAACAAACAAACAAATAAAATGTCCCACTCCCCTCCTCCAAGCATCTGAGGGGCAAAGCCAAACAAAACAGAGCAGAGAGCAAAAGACAGAAAGGGCTCCCTTTTGCCCTCTTCAAGTGCGGCTGACGTATCTGCCTGCAGCGAAACCTGTTAAAAATTGCCACTCGCACAATAAGAACATTCCATTGTCCTATTAAGCCCCAAAGCAATTATGGGGGATTAGCAGCAGAGTGTGAGGGATTACACCAGGTACTGCCTGCCAGAGTCTTTGCGCGGCTGCAATCATCACGATGGTAATAGAGCTGCAAATATGAAGAGTGACTGCTGATGGTTTCCGGAGGTTTCTGGGAGACTCAGTGGTGACCCAGGCAGGTTCTCTCAGTAGACGGTGCTGCTGCTATGGGTGGAATCCTGGGGAACTGTGATGCATTATGCATTGGTGAAAGAATGCTGCCAACAGGTTGCCTGTGGAACTGAAGGCTTATTCCCTGTACAGTCGTGTGTCAGCTTTCAAGTGCTTCCAGATATTAGCGGTTGCACATCAAATGCCACAACAGAGCTGATGCCACTGGAGCGGCCGTTGTGGAATAGTCCTAAATGTCCCCCAAGCACGCTTCAAAGTCCCCATTTTTTCCTCCCCCTGACCCCAAAGAGCTGCCCCCTCATGTAACTGCAGAGGTCACCTTCTCTGTGGCTTTCTTTCCTGAAGCACTGTTATGCCTATAACTTCCTTCTGAGGCATGCGCTGCTTGTCTTTGTTTTACAGACTCCTTCAGGTTCTTCCAGGAGGGAGAGAGAAAAAATTGTCAGCCTTCAAAAGTTGTGCTTAATACAAGATTTCCCCCCTGGAATTTTTCTGCCATGTGTCCTGCTTCTGAATCACACAAGCAGTTATCACATGATGGAAATTTATGTGTGAACAAAGACCTGATAGTCAGCTGGCCATTGAATATGTGAATTGATGCCATTGAGAAGCACAGCAGTGGACGGGATCATATACAGAAGTTCTGTTTGTGGTGGTAGCTCTATGATGACTCTTTCACACATAGCCATCAAGTGATAAGTGCTCATGTGCCAACCAACAATTTTGCTTTCCTTATATTTAAAACAAGCCTTTGCGTTTCCTGATAAGGCACACTTCAAATCATTTGTCTTTCCTGAAGGATCTTGGGATTTTGTACTTGGGGGTCGATCCCCTCTCATCCTCTCATTAGTCCTGTGAAGACTTTTAGGTGGAGAGAGAAATGGCAACTTCACCAAGGTGACCTGGTGAGCCTTGTGGTTTTCGCCCAGGTCTTGCAGCTGCAAATCCAACAGTTACTCTCATAGACATAATATAGAATCCCACCTCTGATGAATACATAGACCAACAGTTGTGATAAAGCGAATGGCGCTCTGGAAAATTGCTTGTTTTCCTGACATTCCAATTTGCGACTTTGCGAAATGCACAAATTGTTTTAGGGTGTCCCCTAGTGGACAAAGGAGGCACAACCCGGTGGAACAAGATGAATAATCTTTAAAATTCTCCTTTAAAAGAAAAAAAGTACCAGTCCTCACCTTTTGCTTCTTCACCTCATTGGTTACTTCTTGTTCACTGGGTTGCATGTTTGAATGAATACTTGATCATTGCTCTATTGGAGAGGGAGAGGGGGAGGAGACCTGTTGTGTAGTATTTTCATTTCACTGGTGCTATCTCTGCAACCAGGAAAAAGAATAACTGCTTTTCTCTTTTCGGCAACACTTATTGCTCATTAAAACCTCACTCTCCTCTCCTCCCCTCCCCCCACCCCCAGAAGAGGAACCGAATGAGAATCCATTCAGGCATGTTGCCAGTGCAAATGGGAAGCAATGAATTAAAACAAAATTTGCTGTGAGAACATTTTTAGGGGGGAGTCAGATAAGCTCAATGGCTCTTACTTCCAGGTCAGGTTGCCAACTCCAGGTTGTGAGATTCCTGGAGATTTGGAGGTGCAGCCTGGGAAGGGTGGGGTTTAAGGAGTGGACGGACCTCAGTGGGGTATCATGCCATACAGCCCACCCTGTACGGCATGATACCTCGGGCAAGCCATAGTTCTGTCAGAGCTGTCCTTGAAAGAGCAGTTCTGGAAAGAGCTCTCTCAGCCGCACTTACCTCACGGGGTGTCTGTTGTGGGGAGGGGAAGGGAAAGGAGTTTGTAAACCGCTCTGAGACTCCTTTGGGTAGTAAAGGGCGGGGTAGAAATCCAATCTCTTCTCTTCTTCTTCTTCTTCCAGATCTGTCCTCTCAAGGGCAGTTCTGGAAAGAGCTCTCTCAGTCCCGCCTACCTCCCAGGGTATCTGTTGTGGGGAGGGGAAGGGAAAGGAGTTTGTAAGCCGCTCTGAGACTCTGAGTGAAGGGTGGGGGAATAAATCCATTCTCTTCTTCTTCTCTTCTCACTTTTGATCTTCAGGAGGCATCTGAAGATAGTTTCATTTAGGACTACATTCAACTGATCTAGCTTTTATTGATTGGCAGTCTTGGTTGAGAGTTCAAACTGTTGTCTTTCGTATGTTTTATAAATGTTGTTTTATTTACATCGTAAGCTGCCTTGAGAGCTGCAAAGTAGAAAGGCGGGAAATAAATGTTATAAATAAACAATATCCCGTCCTGAAATTTCTCTCAGGTCCACTTAAAGACACCTGGATGACTGCCTGGCTTTTCTTCTGTTTCAGGAGAGGACGAGGGGCCGCCAATCCATTCTAGGGACTGGGCAGAAGTTGTATTAAATTCCATTTTCGCTTTCCTTATTATAATTTCCCCACATGCTTGGAATCTTTGTTCTCAACTCAGGACATATGTGTTGTCTACTTTTGGGAGAGCCCCATCATGGTCTCAGCCCACCACAAATATAAGCCAAACTTTGCCCCTCCCTGGCAGGTGCAGTTGCAGCTAATGAAGCCCAAACAGGACCCGAGCAGGTTCTGTAATTCACCTTGAGTCTCAACAAGGCAGGCAAACTATAAATGAAGCAAAAAAGTATCTGCTGAGGAAACGAGAGAGTAAGGTCAGCAGCTATTGCAATCAGATTATTTATACTAGCTATATGAAAGAATAAATGTGAACTGGGTGAAATATTGATTTATCTGAATGTTTCTTCCTAATCTACAGCCTTCCACAGCAATGGCTGTACTTGGCTTTCAAAAGCAGTGGTCCCTTGGCCTGGGAGTATGGAGACATTAACGGTCGTTACAGTAAAGTATTTCTTTTACTTCATTTATGCCTCATTTTTATTTATTTATTTTATTTATTGGAGTTATTTATTTATTTTCTCCCTAATGGGAACCCAGAGTGATTGATACTGTCTTTCTCTCCTCCATTTTACCCTCAAAACAACCCTGTGAGGTAGGTTAGATTGATAGCCTATGACTGGCTCAAGGACACCCAGCCAGCTTCTGGGGCAGAGGGGGGGGGATTCGAACCCGGGCCTTCAGATCCTGGTCTGACACACAGAAGCTTTGCCCAGGCAGAGGATGAGCTCTTCTTCTGCAGCCTTAGATATGGAATAAGTAAACTGATCCAATGGGCCGTGGATGCTCAGTGGCTAAGATGCTGAGCTGCTGACCATTCCAGTTCCATTCTGGATTATTTCAGTCCACTCAGTCTTGAGGAAGTCGACAGACTGCTTGCAGCTGTGTGCCCAACCACATGCAGCCTTGATCCGTTCCCTTCATGGCTTATAAAATCTGGTCATGAGGGGTTACGAGGTGCCCTCAGGGATATTATCAACAAGTCCTTCAATGAGGGGCTGTTCCTGGGGGCACTCAAGGAAGCGATGGTCCGCCCTCTCCTGAAAAAACCATCACTGGATCCAGCTGAATTGGCCAACTATGGCAGCGATCCAATTGCAGAGCTTTATGGATGACACTTCCATGCGGGACCCGTTCCAGTCTGGCTTCTGGCCGGATCATGGGATGGAGTCGGCACTGGTCGCTCTCACAGATGACCTCCGAAGGCATCTGGATCGAGGTGGCACGGCAGTACTGATGTTGTTGGATCTGTCAGCGGCGTTTGACGCCGTCGACCACCAGTTATTGATCCACCGCCTCACCAACACTGGAATCCAAGGACTTGCCTTGCAATGGCTTGTCTCTTTTCTCCAGGGTCAGGAACAGAGGGTGGCGGTAGGGAAGCAGACGCCCCAGAGGCCCCCGCCGGTGTGCGGGGTGCCGCAAGGGGTGGTGCTATCCCCGAAGTTGTTTAACATCTAAATACACCCCCTCACCCAGATTGCCCGGAGGCATGGACTGGGGTGTCAGCAGTACGCTGATGACACCCAGCTTTATCTGCTGTTGGGCATCCGGTCCGTTTCTGACCCAGATGACCTGGAGCGGGCACATCAGGATGTGGTAGGCTGGCTTAGACTGAGTCAATTGAAATTGAATCCAACGAAGACGGAGGTCCAGTGCTTGAGTCAGAGCGGTTCGGGGGGGGGGGTCCCACTCCCGACCTTCGACGCCATTGGTGCCAGCGCCAAGGGTTAGGTCTGGGAGCCAGCGTGTCCGGCAAGGTGGGATACAAATAGAAGCAATTTTTGTTGTTGTTCAGTCACACAGTCGAGTCCAACTGTTCGCGACCCCATGGACCAGATCACGCCAGGCCATCTTGTCTTCCGCCGTTCTCTGAAGTTTGCTCAATTTCATGTTCGTTGCATCTATGACACTGTCTAACCATCTCATCCTTTGCCATCCCCGTCTTCTTTGACCTTCAGTCTTTCCCAGCATCAGGGTCTTCTTCTCCAGTGAGTGCTCCCTTCTCATTGGGTGGCCAAAGTCTTTGAGCTTCAGTTTCATTATCTGGCCTTCCAGGGAACAGTCAGGGTTGATTACTTTTAGGATTGAATAAATATAAATAAATAAATAAATGGAAGTCACTCCCTTTCTGTTCCACTTCTGGAATACGTGTCAACCAGAGACCAGACCTGATGTATCCCACCCAAAGAGAGGCACCAGCAGCAGTTACACGGAGGCTTCCCCTCTCCTTCTAAGCAGCACATGAACCTCCGGCCTCTTTCCCGCAAGAAGCTTGTGGGTCGAATGGGAAAAGCATTCCAGGAATAGGAAAATACTAGAAAGGCCATGAGTAACTCAGAACAATTTCAGATGTTGAGATGCAAACCCTTGTGGAAGCCCTGTGGGGACAGTATGTCTCCGCTGAAGCCTGAAAAGAAGCAAGAGTGGATGCATTACCTAGAAAGGGTCGTGGTATCCAGATAAGGGGGTTTGTGGTGAGATTTTATTTTTCCTGTTTTAAATTAATATGGAGCGTGAAACTTTAACTTCTAGGACGAAATCAGTACCAGATGGGCCTCGCAGCAGGTTGCCTGTGCTGAGTTAATCCCTGTGTAAATTGTACTGGTGTGAAAACAGGTTTCTTTCATCTGGTTTAACACACTTACCTCATAACAGCCTTTCATCCTGCAACACAAATGCAAAACAGAACGGTTCTTCTGTGTCTTTTCTAGAGTCCCCTGCTTGGATTTTCTGATCAACCCAAACGGCTGGATGTTTTCTCGAACGGGTGGGGTGGCTCTTCCTTGGTTTTGGACAGCAATTGGGAATTCTTCTCCCAGAACCCGACCCAAGAGTCACAAGGCTGTGAATGTGCCAACATCCACCTATTCAAGTAAAGAACTTATCTCAATGTGGATTTGAAGTGGCTCTTCTTGAGAGATGTGCATCTGCGTTAGATAGAGGACAAAAATCTCATTTACCATTTGGCAGGGTAATACTAGCAACCAAAGCTATCTCAGCAAATGAGAGCTCAGCTTTGGGGTTATTGGGCGATCTGTATGGGGTTAGAGCTGTAACCCCCTGCCAAGTGGGGAGGAGACCTTCTGCCACACATCTGCACCTGATCAGAAACTGAAGGAAGCGTGGGAGCAGTCAGAACTCACAACACTTGGCAAAACATCACAGACAACTAGATTGCCAAAGAGTTACATCCACGCTGCTCTGAATTATCACTTCATAAATGGTCATCTTCATCCAGCCTTTGCATTTCTGCTGGGGATATTGCTTTTTATGATGCATTCTGCGGATGAATTTAGAACACTTAAAGTCTTGAAGGAGGAGGAGGGACCAACGGCTGAACCCACTGTACTCCCAATTCATTTTTCAGCTCAACATTTGTGATTTCAGGCAGGCGTGGAATGAAATCTCCCATTAATTAGGGGGTGCTCAGACTCAATCTAGTTCAGCTTGTGTCCTGTTCACTGGCTGCAGAGACGGACCAGATTTTTTGACTATTGGTTCGATAGTTCAAAGTTAGAGTCCCCTTCCAGAGTCCAGTTAGAGTCCAGAATGTATACATGAATCTCTAGGTTAAGAGCCTTGAACCGATAGAACAGGACCAACAATTCAACATCTCTAGGTTGTTAACCTTGAACCACATTAGAACAGGACCAAGTGCATTTCAGCCTCCAAAGCCTTCCTCAGTGATCAAATTGTTTTATACAAGCACACTATGGTCCTTTCCATACTAGAGCTTAAATCCTGGTTCAACCCTGTCCCCGAACTTACATTCTACATGACACGCAAGTTCACCCCTGCAAATCTCGGGGTATTTTTTATTTCTACATTACATTGAGGACACCCTGGTTTTGCCCCACACTTGTCCCGGGATAAACGGATCCTGTTATAACCAGTGATAAATGCAAGGCATCGTGTCGCGAGTTGGACTCTGATAAAACCAGGGATGAGATCTAAGTGTGGAAAGGACCATATAAACAGGTTAGTGCCAATGCAGGTTGATTATAAGGCAGGTGTTTTTAATGATATAAAAACACTTGTTTTTAATATAAGGATGATGATTTTATGCATTTTAAATTGGGTATTTGTAATATGTTTTTAATATTGTAAATCTGCATTAGCTGCAGATACATGTATGCTGTCACTTGCCCTGAGCCAACATTATGGGGAGGGGGGGCTATAAGTCTAATGAAATCAATCAATCAATCAATCAATCAATCAATAAAGCCTGAAAATGAATAAAGGCCCTGGGCACACGGGCCAGATAATGGGGGGAGAGGCGTGGCTGTTTGCCCCGCAGCGAAATAACACGTGACTGCACGATCAGGCGTCCCCTTGTGGTCCTGTTGAGGTCCCGTGGTTAGGGGGGAGGTGCCGATCACACAATGCGCCAAAGAAGCAGCGCGGCACGGCAAACGGGGTTGTGTGGGGTTTTTTTAACCTGAAGTATGCGCATGCCCCGTTGGGTGCTTGTTCGCATCCCTGGAGACTTCGGGGGGGGGAACCTTTTCGCAATGGGGCATGGGCGGGCGCCAGATGCCACCAGAAACGTGATCAGACGCCCACCCTTGCCCTGCAGTTTCCGGAAACTAGTACCTCCGAGGTACTAGTTTTTAACCGCACATCTTCAGAGGGAAGCCTCGGGTTTGCCACGGGAGCTCTACGCTTCCCAGATGTGGCGGTGAGATCGTGCCCGGAAAATCCGCCTATCTTCCGTCGCAGTAGCATGGCTACTGCTCCGTGTGACCGCAGCCAAAGAATATTTAATGACATAAAAAGTTTTTTGAAATTAGTTACTCACATTCCAAGTATTCTGTGTGGCAAAAGATTTAGGTTGTATGAACACTTTTCTTAAACTTTTAGGCCTTATTTACTTACATGAAATTGCCACCTTCGAACCTAGGCAGTTCAACAGGCAAATATCTCCATGGCAAGATGCACCACATACCTACCATTAACACTACCTCGCTTGCTGCAGCTGTGCACCACCATCCCCCCGCCATTGCTGTTGGCTTAGAGGCCATTTTGTTCCACTGCTGCATTCCTCTTCAAGGGATTCCGGTCAGCCACAGATCATGCAACGATTGCAACGACATCACAAAGCTATTTAGGCAATAGTATCTGTTGGCTAATGCCTCTAAGAGCAAAGGAAGCCCGTTAAGAATAAAATATGGAGCAGGACAAAGAGCTGGTCTTCAGCCAATCAAGGGTCAAAAAACAATCACAACATGAACACTTTTGCAGATCAGTTGCAACAGCCCCCCCCCCAAGAGAGGGACATCTTTTGACTCTAATGAGCAAACCAGAGCCTTTTGTTTCAGTATCAACACTTGTCATTTCTCCTGATTCTAGGTCCAGTTACAAGAACCACACTCCTTCCCTTGTGTTGCCAGTTACCGTACGCTTAGCTACCTTTCAGCAACACCAGTGTTTTTATTTGAAAGCAGATGAAGCCATTTACGTCTCCACAGAAGATATTGGGGTTACTATTCCAATTAAAAAAACCATCTCCAATCCACGGAGATGCTCCATCTTCTCTCGCCCATAAATCCCCAAAGCACCACTGTTAGAGAATGGACTTGATATTTTGCTTTATGCAGGGCTATTTTTGGGCAGGAACGCACAGGAACGGCGTTCTGGCTGGCTCCCGAGTTGGCCACGCCCAGCAGGAACTCATTAGCATAGTAGGCCACACCCAATAGCAGAAACTCAATATTATTGGCTACATTAGGGGTGTGTGGCCTAACATGCAAAGGAGTTCCTGCTACAAAAAAAGCCCTGGGTTTTGACCACAAACAAGGTCAACAGAGTAACAAGCAAAAGGTGGGTGTGGCTGGATGACCACACTTCTGGTAACATGGGGGTGTGGCCTAATGTGCTAATGAGTGGCGCTGTCAGGGTGTGGCCTAATATGCTAATGAGTTCCTGCTGGGCTTTGTCTACAAAAAGAGCCCTGGAGGCCCTTTATGGACTATATTTATTGCTACACACACAATGGACTGTGCACACACACACATAGGCTCAAAGAACTGTACATTTCAAGTCACCTGTTGTGATACTGCACATAGAAGGTGCCTGCACAAGACTTACACGTGAATAAGGTTTCAGTTACACAGTTACCAGCCTGGTGAAGGAGCACACACCTCCATTGTTGTGAGCAGTAAGAAACAACAGCTTTGAGAAGAGACAGCCCCCATTGTAGATCTAGTTGGGATCACGTACAACACATCCATGCTTTGTTCTACATTGGCAGTTCCTGTCAAATGGACATTTGTTTCACAAAGAGGATGGCCGGCTTGATCAGCACTTCAATGAAACATCCTGACGCCAAGGTTTCACACCTGCCCAGATGTCTTCCTTGAGTAAGGTTTTAGATTTCAATGGCCCCGGTCACACGGGCCGGATATCGCAGGGGGGAGGCGTGGCTAATTGCCCCGGAGGAAACTAACGCACGGCCGCCTGAGCACACATCCCGGTCGAGGTCCCGTGGTTAGGGGGGAGATGCCGACCAGACGGGTATCCTGCAGCGCAGCACAGAAGCCGCACCGCGCAATCGCACTAGCAATCGCTCTTTGTGCACATGCGCTATTGGGTGCTGTTGCGCAACCTGCGGAGACGGGCGTCGGATGCCACGTAAGCCCACCGGAAACACAATCAGACACCCGCCCTTGGCCCGCGGTTTCTGGAAACTAGTACCTTGTAAGTACTAGTTTTTTAATCCACACCTTCAGCGGGGAGCCACGGGTTCGCCACGGGAGCACTGCGCTTCCCAGATGTTGGGGTGTGATCGTGCCCGGAAAATCCACAGGACTCCTGTGCCTCTCCCATGGCAACTTTGCCGTGTGACCGGGGCCAATATTGACCACTTCTTATAGGCAACCTCCCACTCCTATAGGCAACCAATAGGATTAGTTTTGGGACGGACTGACAGGGAGGTGGGCCAGGAGGTTGGCACCATCAACACCCACCTCCTGGGACCCCGATAAAAGAAGAGAACCAGTCACATGGTCTCTCTCTCTCTCCTACTTGATCAACTAGCATCTCCCCCGCAACAACCCCTGTCTGATTTATACTCCCCTTTTGTCCAGCTTGCTATCCCCAAACCCTTGCCTCTTTGATCTCTTGATCTGCAGTCAAGAGACCTCCACACAGTCCTGCTAAGTTCTGGTAGTGTGGATCCCTTTAGTTTTCCATTTCTTTCCCTCTATTCTTCATTGGAACAACCAAAGCTGCGAAGACAGATAAGTATCACCCATCATCACCCCCACCTGCTAATGCAAACGTGCTTATTTTAATATGGTATTTCTAAGGAACTTGATTGAATGTGTGAGCGCATCAGTATTGTTTGTATGTGATATATTTTCTTAAGTAAAAGACATCTATTTTAACTACACCAGCCTCGACTCCTTCTCTGGTAACCCTTGGTGGGAACAGGACCTTGGTATAGTTGGCAAGCACCCATTTATAAATTGCCAATTGCTATAAATAAAGCAATTTGGCTAACACCACTTCAGGGAGGGGACTGAAAGACATTTTGGAAACTAGGAGGCCATCCTGACATCCCTCGAACAGAAGAAGAGTTTTTATACCCGCTTTCCCTGACTTTAAGGAGTCTCAAAGCGGCTTACGATCACCTTCCCTTCCTCTTCCCACAACAGGCACCTTGTGAGATAAGTGGGGCTGAGAGAGTTCTGAGAGAACCATGACTGGGCCATGGTCAACCTTCATGGGCTTCATGTAGAGGGAGGAGTGGAGAATCAAACCCGGTTCTCCAGATTAGAGTTCACCGCTCTTAACCACTACACCACTCTGGCTCAGGACCCAGAAGAAGCTCAGGCAACAATAGTTGGAGACCATCCAGTGGAGACCATCCATCTATAACATGATGGAACTACGGTACCCACCCATCTCAAAGATCAAGATGGCTAGCTGTGTTGGTGTGTCTGTGGCAGTAGAAAAGAGCAAGAGACCAGTAGCACCTTAAAGATTAACCACTTTTGTGGCAGGGCATGTGCTTTCGTGAGTCACGGCAATCACAGTAGCTCACACCCTGCTATATATTTTGTTAGTCTTTAAGGTGCTACTGGACTCTTGCTGTTTTCTACCACCTCAAAGAGTTAATTTAAGAACAGAACATCATCAAATATTGTGCATCTCTACATGATCGAAAGCAGGGGTCATTTCCTGCAGGAGCGCACAGGAGCAGAGCTCCGGCAGTAAAGAGCCCAGGGGGCGGGCACATGCAACAAGCCCCACCCCATGCTCCTAGCAGCCCTCGGTCAGAGCAAGAAGCAGCCAGGTAAGTTGCAGAGCCCCCCCCCCGGCCCCTCAGTCCAAAACAGTCCAGTGGCACCTTTAGGACCAAGTTTTATTCAGGTACAAACTCTCCCTCCTCTGCGAGGACAGATCTGCACATTCACCCCCCCCCCCCAACAGCTAGTAAACCTGAACGGTCCAGTGGAGCCTGAGTGGTGGGTGTTGCCTTCTGACACACTTATGGTGATGTCAGAAGGTGTGGCATATGCAAATAAGTTATGCTAATGAGTTATGCTAATGAGCTCCTGCATCTCTTTTTCTACTAAATTGCCTTGTACATGGCCTTTGTGGACCTCAAGGCAGCCTTTGACCCTGTTTGTAGGGGAAGGCTTTGGGCCAAATTGGCTGATATGGGTATAGATAGAAGGTTGTTGCTTCTATTAATTAAACTGCACAAAAATAATAACATCAAAAAAAAAAAGTCACACAAGATGGGAAGCTATCGAAAAGAATTCCAGTGCAAAAAGGAGTCAGACAAGGTAGTCTTTTGGCTCCCTTCTTATTTAACATCTGTGTTAACTCTTTAATCACATGCCTTCATTCAATTGATACTCACGCTCCCTCATTCTCAGGTAGCAGAAAGGTTCCAGTCTTAATGTATGCTGATGATGATGCTCTTTTATCCCAGACAAGGATTGGCCTGAAGTGAGCCCTGATAATATTTAAAGAGCAATGTGACACCAAATCACTATCTATTAATTTTACTAAAACTAAAATTGTCTGTTTTGGTAACTCATTCAGAAAGTTCAACTGGAGTATTAAAGGAAATGCCATAGATCAAATTAAGAACTCTCAGTACTTAGGCATTACCTTTTCTTATAATTCCAAATTCTCAGCACATCTGTCCTCATCAGCTAACCTGGCAGAGAGAAGTGCAAATGCCATTCTTAGGTTATTTAGAAGGAAAGGTGGAGGCTTTCCCCCCATGGCATTAAAAACCTTCCAGGCAAAATCATTGTCTCAACTCCTGTATGGCTCATAAATTGGACTTTCTGCCAATCTAAAGACCCTTGAAAGGGTTCAGTCTACATTTCTTAGATCTCTGTTTGGCATTCCTAGAAGCACTTATAATGTAACACTTAGGCAAGAGGCTGGGCTACTCAGATTTGAAGCAAAGGTCTGGGAGCAGACTATAACACTCTGGCTAAAAATTCATTACAACCCAAAGGGTTTAATACCTTACTTTTTTGCCTCAGACCCTTACCCTGCCTGGTCCACACAAATTCTTAACAAGTCAAATCAGATGGGCCTGTTCCCAGAAGATCTCTTCTATGGGAGCCTATACAAGGCAAGAACAGCTGTCGGGCAGAGGCTTTGTGATATTGAATCACAAAATGAAGAAGCTTTGCTACTCAAGAAGTTCAGAAATATAAAATTTTGACGT
Source organism: Gekko japonicus (assembly GCF_001447785.1). Classification (NCBI taxonomy): domain Eukaryota; kingdom Metazoa; phylum Chordata; class Lepidosauria; order Squamata; family Gekkonidae; genus Gekko; species Gekko japonicus. The sequence continues at coordinate 253,445 of NW_015170301.1, read as the reverse complement.
AATTTTACTGTTGCCCCTTATTTAGTTAACATTACCTATGAACCTTATAGATGGGCCTTTTCCAGAGCCCGCTTTGAGGCACTCCCCTCCACTGTACTGCAAGGTAAATTTGCTCGAGTTCCAATGCATGAACGTAGATGCCCATGCATGGCTAATATGGTGGAATCAGTTACTCAGGTCCTCCTGTTCTGCAGATTCTATCAGGAGGAACGAGACCATCTTATACTACCCCTTCTGTCTAGATTTAACTCTCTGCAGTCTGGTGCCAGTTTGGTGTAGTGGTTAAGTGCGCAGACTCTAATCTGGGAGAACCAGGTTTGATTTCCCCACTCCTCCACTTACAGCTTGTGGATGACCTTGGGCAAGCCATAGTCCTGTCAGAGCTGTCCTTGAAAAAGAGCAGTTTCCGTCAGAGCTCTCTCAGCCCCACCTACCTCACAGGGTGTCTGTTGTGGGGAGGGGAAGGGAAAAGAGTTTGTAAACCGCTCTGAGACTCCTTTGGGTAGTGAAGGGCGGGGGATAAATCCAATCTCTTCTTTGTCTTCTTCTTATGTTGATTTTAGGCCAGAAGTCCTTCGTAAATTCCTCTTAGAAGATGTTCAGAGCTCAGTGACTTACGCTGTGGCAAATTTTTGTTGCTTAGCTATTAGGAAACGTCAACTTATTTTAGCTGAAAAAATTGTATGACTTTCTTATTAACATTCTTTTATTTTACTAATTTTATTAATTTTCTCTTGTTAATGTTTTTATACTATTCTTATGTTATTACTGTTTTACGCCTTCTTATATCAGAGTTGCACTGTTTTACTGGCTCTTGTTGTAATAACTTAGATTAGATATTGGCATTTCTACATGGCCACTACATCATCAACCTCTCCCATTGAGAAAGAATACTTTCCCCCCTACCTGCTCCCCTACCCCTACCTATGTCAAGTCCTGGACTCAATCACTCTCATGACACGCTTGTTGTAGCAAGATTTGTTTATTGGGAGATAGATTCCAAGCATAGGCCGATTCTGTGTCAGAACTGGCCACTGGATACCAGGTCTGACCCTATACCAAAAAGCAGGACAGCCCCTCTATGCAAACCACCCAATCAAAGTTCGCAGTCTTTGCTCTAGGACTACCCTCCAGGCCAGCCCAACATCTGCAAACTAACCATTACATCCCAAGGTCAGGCAAGAAGCTGAGATCATGCACTTCTCAGGGTCCGTACATACTATGCAAGCTCAAGCAGACATTCAGACCAGCATCCACTCCCCCCCAATCCTGGCAGAGAAGATAAATGGCATGGGAGAAAAACACAGTGAAAGAAGCACGTTTAAGAAAGCAGTTAACCCCTAATGCAACAGACCAGGAGTTTGCCTGGACGGCATTTTATGGCAAGCGAGGCCCGAGCTGGACAGATATAAGGTAATGAAAGTCAGTTCTCATTTTAATTTTAGGAAAAGCAATTTTCCTAAATGGTGTCCTGCTAATAGCGCCTGATCGCATCTAAGCCCCACAGCCAATGAGTCTTAATCCAGTTTGTCTGTGCTCCGTTACCTGAGGGAAATAATAGCAATCCTTTCCCTCTGCTCACAAACTGTTCACGGGGACTCCTCCAATCTATATTAATCCCGTCATTTATCTCCGCCAACGGAGAACAAAAAATAATTTGTGCAAGAGTAAATAGATGAGCCGACAAGAGAGGAGCTCAGCTTTATTAAACAGAGCAGAGCAGGTGCTCCCCCCAGTCAACCTTGTGTTTATTGCAAAACCTGGCCCGCTCTCCTCCTCCTCCTCCTCCATCTGCACAGAGCCCACGGAGCTTGCCGGCATTCTCAGGGCAAAGAGGAAATTGTATTGCACCAGCTCCTCACAACTGAATCAGCCAGGCACAAACTTATGTTATTTCCCCACACAATTAGAATGTAATCCTTAAATATATCGGAAAGATATCTGCACTGGGGAGTTCCACACATTTTTTTTATTTATTTTATTTACTTATCATTCGATTTATATACCGCCCTAACCCCCCCCATGGGGGTCTCTGGGCGGTTTACAGTTTGTAGTGCTAGTCACTTTGTAGTTCCCTAACTATGGGCACATTCTCAGGGGTTGGGTCAGCCTACCTAGCACCCCGGTGGTGGCGGCTCTCCCTTCTGGCCTCCGGCCTCCGGCTTCCTCGGCTCTCAGCTGTCTTCCTTCGGTCAGCAGGACGTCTCCCTCGTGGCGCTTCTCCGGCGAGGCAGCTTTCTCGGCGTGTTGATTCATCTCTCCCGGCCTTGGCTCTGTCCAGTAGGCTCCGCCGTGCCGGGAGATGACGTCTTCCGCGCCTTCTGCTGCTAGCGACGGCCGCTGTCTGCTGTATCTCCACAGGCCACCAGGGGTCACTCTACTGGCTTCGTCATTGCGCCATGCCACCTCGTCTCTGCTGCCAGGATTCTGCCGTTGCCGTTGCCGCCATCATCGCTGTTTCTTCGCCACCGCCGCACACCACACTCCTCAGGACGAGGGGGTGCCCCCTACCCTACTAAGGGATGATTTGTCATCAATGTCTTCTCCTCCACTACCATTGTCACCCCGTGGGTGGTTTCCCACAAGCGCTGCTCCGCGCTCGCTCTTCTGTGCGATTTCCCCCGCGTCTACTCAATCCTGTTTTTTGAGGACTGAGTAGACGCGGGGGGAAATCGCACGAAGCTGCGGGGCAAAATGTGGGCGCGCAGCAGCGTGTGTGAAATTGACACGTACCATCGGGGCAAAAGGGAGGAGTGAGCGCGGAGCAGCGCTTGTGGGAAATCAGCCCCAGAGTACATTCCAAGACCAGGTAGGCAGAGGAGAGCACCATTTGGTGAAGAATTATGTTCTCAATTTTAGGGCTTAGGAATTAACAGAACACAAAATATTTGCTTCTCCTACAATGCAATCGTAAACACAGTTACATTATTCTCAACATTTGTCCTCTCTTTTCTGAGGGAGAAAAATGCATGAGTGGGGGAGTTCTGAAGGACAGGCCATTCAGTAAGGAGTCCCAGCTAGGGTCACCAGCTGTAGCAGGCAATCAGCAGGGAGATGCAAGGGTTGAGGGTAAGGACTGTTGTGATGGCAGTGACCCCAGATATCATCTGTGCACCAAAGAAGCAAAGGCTTTGTCACACACACCTGGCTTTCTTGAGAGTGCCACCTAGTGGAGTAATGTAATTATGTTTGCAGAGACCACAGGAAAAAAGTCGAAGAAGAAGAAGAAGAAGAAGAAGACAAAGAAGAGATTGGATTTATACCCCGCCCTTCACTCGGAGTCCCAGAGCAGTTTACAAACTCCTTTCCTTTCCCGTCCCCACGACAGACACCCTGTGAGGTAGGTGGGGCTGAGAGAGCTCTGACGGAAACTGCTCTTTTTCAAGAACAGCTCTGACAGGACTATGGCTTGCCCAAGGTCATCCACAAGCTGTAAGTGGAGGAGTGGGGAATCAAACCCGGTTGTCCCAGATTAGAGTCTGCACACCTAACTAACCACTACACCAAAGAGAAACTCAGTGGGGTTGATGGGAAACTAACCTGCATATTTATGTTTCCACTGTTTTGTTCTGTAAATAGCGCACATGGGAATGTATGCTCAGAGTTAACATGGCATTATTTTGCACCATGGGGGTGGAGATCACTGGCTATAAAGCATGGATGCTTCCCACCTTAACAATGATAACTGAGCCACCATCACAATTCTGGGATTCTCTTTCCTGTGTCTCTGTGAACGTTATTATAGTACTCAACTATGTTACATCCTTAACAAACTTGGATCTGTTACACGCAGTGTGGCCTTCTAAGAATGTCCTATCCACACAAATTTTTACAACCTCCTGCCCTGTCTACCCATAGCAATACAACTAATTCCTCTCCAATATGACTTTAACAAACCTCACATTCTATATACAACTCATTCCTTTCCAATATGACTTTAACAAACCTCAAATTCTATATACAACCTTCTGTTCTGTTACTCTGCTCACCCAGTTTCAACTCTTCCTCCATGCCAATGAGCACCCTCTGCCATTCAATAATCATTCTCTCTCCTTATGTTTAATGCTGTTTTGGTGTGGCTCTCTCCTGAACATTCCATGCGCTCCCAAATCAATTAGGTCCCTGATCTGTCACTCAGGAGATGTGCACATCCCCTGGCCACCTTGCCTCAATGCGTGGCCTCAGTCCCACCCACAGAGCTGGCGGCCAGCGTCTCGTCCTGTCTGTGGGGAGCCACTGGACAGGATGGATACTCCGGTGGGTGAAGGCTTATGAGCCCCAGGCCAATCCTGCCAGTGCCGCAGTGTCCATCGTCGGCCGAGGCCAACTATAGGTAGCTGGACGCCCTGCCACCGGGCAGGGGCCACCGGGCTGGAGGCCAGTGGAGGCAGCCCGCAGCATGCCTCCACCCGGACAGGCAGGGAGCCAGTGGTGGGGTGTTCCGTCACCCCTCCACACTGGGGTCTGGGGAGGGGGGAGAAACCAAGGACCGGAGGCCGATCCTCCCACCGCCATGGCTGTCATCGCTGGCCGTGGCCAAATCCACGTTGCCGCCCAGCCTGCAACTGGACAGGAACCAGCGCACCACTGGGACGGAGATCAGTGGAGGCAGCTCGAGGCTGCTGCCACCTGGCCAAGCAGGGAGCCAGTGGCAGGGCGTTCCATCACCCCCTGGAGCCCAGGGTCTGGGGAGGGGGAGAAAGCAGGGGCCTGGGCCTCACTGTACTCGGAGGTGATGGGTGGGCCGGCCGCAACACCAGGCGGAGGGTCCTCAGGCCAAGGCCACCCCTCCCACTGCTGCGGCCATTGGTGGCGGCTGAGGTTGAATGAGCATGGCAGGCCTGCAACCGGATGGCCGCCGCTGTGCTGCTGGAGTGCACAGCGGTGGAGGTGGCCACGCAGAGAGCTGGTAGTGGGGCGTGCCACCACCCCGGGGTCTCAGGACCGCATAGAGAGCGAGGGCGCAGGGATGTGTCAGGTCTTTCTAGAGCTCATTGTATTGTTCCTACAATGGATTTTGCTCCTAGTCTATCTATAAAAGACTTAATCACATTATACAAACGTCTTAGTCTTAACCAGTTAGCTTTGGAGCACTACTTCTCCGTATTGGAATGAACAGCTCTTTAGCAAAGCTGTACATGATTCATCACTAGGCAGAAGTAACTCCAGCACTCAGACAAGACACACAGCAATGGAGCTGAGGCTGCCTAGTTATGGGGGAAAATGGGACTTGGGGGCATGGTAATTGTGACTACCCCATGAAACAAAGAAATGATGAGATTACCTAACAAGTAAAACAACGAGTTTGGGAAGGCTGAATGGGGTTCCCAGGTATGGACAAAGAAAAACAGGAGATGTACTTGGGATAAGTTTTTGATGTAAAGAAAGTTTGGGCTGGGACTCTGGTTACTTCCTCCGTCTAATGGATTGCTAATCAAACGAATCAAAAAGAAACAATGCTGTTTGGTGACCCTCCTGTTGTGTTAGGTGGATAAAATGGGAGCTGTTATTCTGAAGGAAATATGGGTAGGAGAAGGTTGATAGGATTAGCAATCCGGGTTGAATGGTGGATCCAGGTGGTCAGCCGTGTTGGTCTGAACAGGGGTCATTTCGTAGAAAAATAGGTACAGCAGCTCATTAGCATAGCTCATTAGCATAACTTATTTGCATATGCCACACCCCCTGACATCACCGGAAGTGTGTCAGAAGGCAACACCCACCGCTCAGGCTCCACTGGACTGTTTTGGATTGCTAGCTATTGGGGGGGACGTGCAGATCTGTCCTTGCAGAGGAGGGAGAGCTTGTACCTGAATAAAACTTGGTCTTAAAGGTGCCACTGGACTGTTTTGGGCTGGGGGGCGGGGGGAGCTCTGGAACTTACCTAGCTGCTTCTTGCTCTGACGGAGGGCTGCTGGGAGCAGGGGGCGGGGCTTGTTGCATGTGCCCGCCTCCTGGGTTCTTTACTGCCGGAGCTCCGCTCCTGTGCACTCCTGCAGGAAATGACCCCTGGGTCTGAAGCAGTAAAACAAGTTCAGAGTCCAGTCAGGCACCTTTAAGACCAACAAAGGTTTATTCCAGGTATGAGCTTTCGTGTGCAGGGCACACTTTTTCAAATACTTTGGAATGGCAGATGAGGTTCTAAATTTATAGACGGGGATTTAACAGCAAATTAACATGTAACATGATGATGTTTAAGTTATGCAAAGAGAAAAACTAAATAAGTTAAGGTTATATGGTTGAATGGTGTTAGCTCTGGGGCGAGGCAGGTCCATTGTTCAGTGTATGCAGATGTCAGGGTGGAAGGAGAGGCTGCAGCCGGGTCAGACCAAGATCTCATACCTTCCAGGCTCACTGCCTAGGCATAATGGTGAGTCCTGCCTGTTGGGGATCCATCTTGTTTGTGCTTTTTGCCTGGCATATGAGTGGCTGGGGTGCTGTAAAATGGGGGTGTTCTCCTCCATATCACCTCTCAATAAAGAGAGGGGGGTCTGCCTGCTTACACCCCAAGCTGCATCACCACCACCACGGCATGACTCGGATGGTGAATCGTGGTGTCTTTAAATACCTGCACAACTTTAAGAATGTATTCAGAAGGCATACGAGTCATGCCACTACCACACTTGTAGAAGGCAATAAGCATTTAAAGAGACCACAGTCTCTTTAAATGCTTTATCCTTGAAGATCCACTGCCGCAGCAGCGGCAGAGCAACTTTATTTTATTTTTATTTTATTAGTTCGATTTATACCTCACCTTTCCCGCCGAAGCGGGCTCAGTGCGGCTTACCTAAAATGTATATAAATACAATTTAAAACAACTTGGCAAGTAAGGCATATGCCTTCTGAGTTCACTTGCTGAGTCACACCAGTGCCACACTTGGAGAAGACAATAGGCATTTAAAGAGACCTTGGTGCGTCTCGATGAGTGGTTGATTGTTATGTATAAAGTCGATAAAGCATTGAGGAATTTCAGACAGACAATATAATCTGGAAGAGGAACGGTTCCCAAATGGTTTCTGGTCTGTCATTTCAGACAGAACTGTTTTAGAACCGGTTCCCTTCCGGAATATATTTGTAATTTCAGACACAAACGCTTGTGTCCCATTTAGGAAATGGGGCTGAAGCGTTTTACCTGTCAACCGCTTCCAAGTAGTCTTCAGTTTCCTCTCCCGGTTCCGATGCGCTTTTTCCCCGCTGTTTTTTGCCCGCGCGGGCGATCTCTGGCTTTTAAAAAAAGTTCGCTTTATGGCGCTATAGCGCTATAATGCCATAACGGAACGGCAGTATATCAACGCCATTGGAATGCCTAGAGTGTTTTGTTATAGTGCTATAGCGCTATAAAGCGAACGTTAAAAAAAGGCAGAGACCGCCTGTGCAGGCGAAAAACGGCGGGGGAAAAGCGGTGCAGTCTGAAATGGCAAACTGCTTCAGATCCAGCTCTTTACCGGAAGAGGAAAGCCATGTGTGAAATGGCAGCCCTATACCGGTTTACTCCACGACGGATCAAAAACGGCTTCAAAACGGGTTAAAAAGGGTAATGTGAAATTCCTCATTGGTTTAGCTTAAGCACAGTTCCATTAGAACTTAGCATTACATGGATTGACAAATAGGCCAATCAGAGAAGCCTTTGACTTTGGCGGGAACCATATTTCAATTGGTTGTTATCTGTTTGTGGGGTGTGGTTTTGCCCGTTCAAATCATATATAAGCCTTGTTCTATGTATGTTTGTCTAGTATTGTTATGAGCTGAATAAAATGCAATCACTTGTTTAAGAGCTGCCTCGATCTCAGTTCATAATATTGATTCTCCAGTATTCTCCAAATTTTCCAGGTGTTGGTATAATGTATATATAATGTTGGTATAGGGTGTAATGGAGCTGAATTTTTTTTGTGTTTTCTGAAAAATTCCCAAATCCCAATGCTATACTGATATTGGGATTCAGGAATATCGGGAAATACCAACATTTTTCAGGTTCAATATACCCGAACCCGAAAAATACCAATTTTTTCACACCTCTAGTGGAGGTTCCCCTCAGTAATCGCCATGACTAGTAGCCACTGATAGGCTTGTCCTCCATAAATCAGTCCAATCTCTCTTTAAAGTTGTCTGTGGCTGCGGTCACATGGAGCATTAGGCACGCTAGAGGGACGGAAGATAGGCGGATTTTCCGGGCACGATCTCACCGCCACATCCGGGAAGCGTAGAGCTCCCGTGGCTCACCCAAGGCTTCCCGCTGATGATGCGCGGTTAAAAACTAGTACTCGGAGGTACTAGTTTCTGGAAATCGCGGGGAAAGGGCGGGCGTCTGATCGCGTTTCCAGTGGTAGTTCCAGCGCCAGCCCATGCCCCCTCGTATAAAGGTTTTTTTTTTTCAACTGTCCATGGGATGCGCACAAACACCCAACGGGGCATGCACACACTTTGGTGTCCAGAAAAAAAACACCTGTTTGCCGTGCAGCTTCTTTGCCGCAGTGCAGGATTGTGGTGTACTCGGCACCTCCCCCTTACCACGGGACCTCGATGGGATCTCCACGGGACCTCCACGGTACGTCTGCTGGCGCAACCGCGCGTTATTTTGCCCCGGGGCAAACAGCCATGCTTCCCCCCCGCATTTTCCTGCCCGTGTGCCTGTGGCCTGTGTCAGTAGCCACCATGGCAGCAAATTCCACATTTTAATCACTCTCTGGTGTTGGTGGCAATGGGCAGGACCTGCTCACCACCTTCATGTCTAGTTCAGCCATCAGTCACAAACACAGAGATGCCTTAAGGGGCACCTGCCAGAATTTTTTTTCCATCACAGGTAAAACAGGCTTGATGGATGAAGATCTTTGGCACGGTACATGGTACAAGGCACAGGAGGAAAGAGAGCAAAAGGTTAATTTCACCTGCTGCTTTGGATGCACTGGTGGGGGGAGGCTTCCACACTGCAGTACCTTTTCTGCTTGAGTATGATATCTCTTTTGTCTCACCGGACATTTCCCACTTCCCTAAAGGCACCCTTCCCTGCACCCAAGTCCTCAGCAGCACACACAATGATACCCGGCAAAGGATTTTCTTTGGGGTTTTTTTTCCCCACAACTGTTTGTTTACATTTATATTTAGGCATTTTTGTATGTTGCTTTGGGTCCCTCCTGGTGAACAGCAATGATTAAAAAAAAAAAAAAAAGGATCTTGGGTCTCTGCAACCCAAACAAAGGGGACAGGATCAGTTGACGTGTGTCAGTTTAGAAACCTAACAATGCTACCCTGAGCAGAATTGCATCCTTCTTGGCCCACTGAACTCAGGGTGTATCTGTGCTTCAGATGCCATTTCTGAGCAGGCAGGATTCAAAAATAATGCTATTTGGAATAGAAACAAAGCGCCACTAGGTGGCAGCATCACACGTGTTGTCCACTGAAGAATTTTTGGTTCCTGAAAAGCATTTTTAAGTTACCTTGGTTCATCTATCCTGCCAACCTAGCAGTTCGAAAGCAAGAAATTGCAAGTAGATAAATAGGTACCACTTCGGTGGGAAGGTTACAACGTTCCGTGTGCTTTGGTGTTTAGTCATGCCAGCCACATGACCACGGAAACGTCTTCGGACAGCGTTGGCTCTTAGCTTGGAAACGGAGATGAGCACCGCAACCCTAGAGTCAGATTCGACTGGCTTTCGAGCAAGGGAATCTTTACCTTTACCTGGTTAACCTAGCATTATGTTAACACATGTTAATGAAAAAAACTAAGTCTTCATGAGCACACCGCAGACCTATCATTTCATTAAAAAAAGAATTAAAAGCGTCAATGGACACAATTAGTGTAACTATGCACTCCCAATAAACAATTACATTTGGAATATTATTCTTTAAACTCTGAATGGTATGTGTATTTTTTAAAAATTCTGTTATTGCTTACGTTAAAATTTTAATGGCCATTAGCAATTGGCAATAAATTTTGTTCAGTTATTAACATGAAATTATTATTAAGAATATTATTCAAGTTAATAACATAAGAACATAAGAGAAGCCAATGTTGGATCAGGCCAAAGGCCCATCTAGTCCAACACTCTGTGTCACACAGTGGCCAAAAATACCAGGTACCATCAGGGGGTCCACCAGTGGGGCCAGTTGGCATGTGGTATTCTAAATTTCTTTGGAGGACAGAGAAAAAACAAATCCTAAATAGTTTTTACAGCACTGAAAGAAGAGAGGCTTATAATAAAGTGTTAAAGGGCAAGTTTCAGGGCTGTTTTCAAGGGCAGGAACTTCTCAGTTTCTGGAGCTGGGGGGCTGGGAGGCCCAGAGCCTTAATTTATTAAATTATTTCAGTATGGAATTATGAGCATTTCCAAAAACCATATGCCACCACACCAACAATTAATCATTTTTTCCTACTTATAATAGTCTGGATCTCTTTCATCATCAGCTACCTTTATTGGCATCACAACAAAACATAGATCATCAAGGGATAAAGGGTACAACCTTCATTGCTGGAGTTGAAACATTCCTCTCCTCTTAGTGGCACAACATAGAAATTTAGCCACCAAATCAGTGATCTCAGAGTTATGGGAAGATAGTAAAAAAACCATCTTGCAAAAATCAGATTGACCCTTGCAAATGTGTAGCAGAGGTTCTAGATGTATGGCATAAGCTTCCCATGTCCCCCGGGGGGCAGGGAAACCCCCGCCCCAGAGGCCCGTTCCCCACTGCCGGCAGATCGGGCCCCGGGGGGAATTCCACCCTGACGTGTGCATCACCCGAAAGTGACGTGACCACGCCAGGCACGCTGGGGGCAGGGCCACTGTCATCCGAGGGAAACTCTATGGTTTTCCCTCCGATGGTCGTGGCCCCGCCCCCAGCGTGCCCGGCGTGGTCGCGTCACTTCCGGGTGACGTGCATGTGGTGCGGGAGTCCCCCGGTAAGGAGATATTTCAACTTGGCAACCCTAATATGGCAGGAATATCACAGTAAAATGTACAGTGCAGGAGAACATGTTCAGTACTTTCTATCTCCCCCAGGCCGCAAGAACAAAGCCTGGAGGAGTATGGCATTTTCCTAAACCTCCTGTACAGTACCGCAGAGGGAAGGACATTAAAACGAGCAAACATAAATGCCCTCCGATGCTCAGAAATAGTCAAGCTGAAGAAGTACTCAGCCAAAACACAATTAGTGAACAGCCCCCACCACAAAGGGGAACATCTACCAGAGGCAAGACTTCTAAGTTCTTGCATCTCAATATCAATAAGTCTTTGCTCGACTAAAGCAAAAACACACCTCTCGGAAAGGTGCGCAAGGTCGTCGAAACTGAACTCAATTAAAGAATTTTTTCCCCCTATGTAGGACATCCACTCAGAATATTGTGATTCAGTTAGCATGTGAGCAATTAGGCTATTGGAATTACATCTGAAATGTAAATGGAGCCAAAATTTAATTGCTGTGATCCAAGGTTTGGTCTCTGGACACCTTTGATTTGTCTCCAAACAAATCGTTGCATAGGGCACACATGCTGGCAGCCCTAAGATTTTGTATGTTGCTTTGGGTCCCTCTTGGTTAACAGCAATGATTTTTAAAAAATCATTAAAAGCCTGCCTGTGATGGTCGCCAGTCGCCCGGGACGCCAGGAACTACGTCTAAAGCTGCCGGATGAGGAGGAAATACACCGCATGGGTGCTGTTAGGTAACCCCCTCCCCAGAAAAATTGTGGCCCTAGTCAGGTAACAAACTACAGAAGTAGTTCAGTGTAAACCGCTCTGAGACCCATTGGGAGTCATGGGCGGTATAGAAATCAAAAATGTATGTATGTATGTATGTATGTAAGATTTTCCTTAAGAACTTAGATTGTACACGTTCAACTGCTCTATTAAAAGCTGAGATCCAGATTGGAATGCCATAGAGCAATTTGGCGCTAATTTTGTAATTAAACACTCGAAGAGCTGCAGGGATATATTGATTCCTCTTAGTATAAAAAAAGCGGGAAATCGCGAGAATCTTACTGTTCACAGATTGTAACACTTCTTTAATATGAGTATCCCATCCAGCTCTGCAGTGGAGATAGACTCCTAGATATCTAAAACTTTTGACCTGTTCAATCACTTGTCCTCTAATATTCCACTTAACAGGTTTCCAGTTTTTTCCAAAAGCAATGATTTTGGACTTATCAAAGTTTAGGGTCAGTTTATTCAGCTCACAGTAGTCTAGAAAGCAAGATGACATCCTGTTCATCCCTATTTCCAAGAGGGAAAGGAGCACTGCATCATCTGCATACAGGAGTAACGGGACATGTAAAAGGTAAAGGTTCCCCTGCTCGAAAGCCAGTCAAATCCAACTCTAGGGTTGCGGTGATCTCCGTTTCAAAGCCGAAGAGACAGCGCTGTCCGAAGACGTTTCCGTGGTCATGTGGCCGGCATGACTAAATACCAAGGTGCACGGAATGCTGTTACCTTCCCACTGAAGTGGTACCTATTTATCTACTTGCAATTTTTTGCTTTCGAACTGCTAGGTTGGCAGGAGCTGGAACGAGAGACGGGAGCTCACTCCGTCATGCGGCACACTTGAGTATCGAACTGCTGAACTACCGACCTTCCACAGCCTGCAGTTCAGCGTCTTAACCACTTGAGCCACCGCAGCTCCAACGGGACATAGGTCACCCCCAATTTTGGATTATGTCCATCAGTTCCTTCTAAGGAGGGAGCCAGGTCATTTAAAAATAGGTTAAACAGAAGGGGTGCCAAAATGCACCCTTGTTTAACTCCAATAGTAATTGGGATCTTAGGAGTTAAATCACCCATCTTTGAGCATCTTACCTGGCAGGTAGTCTCAGAATGGAGCTTTTTAATCAAAAAGAGCAATCTCTCGCCCATCCCCAGGTCCCTTAGTTTCTTCCACGGGATATCTCTAGGGACAGAGTCGAAGGCACCCTTGAGATCTAAAAAAGCTGCATATAAAGTAAGCCCCTTCCACTTTCCTATATCTATTTGTCAGATGGTTCAACACAATACAGTGGTCTAAAGTTGACTTCCCCTGGCAAAATCCAACTTGTTCCATGCCTAAAATTTGCTGGTTTGAAATCCATAGCTTAAGTTTATTGGCCAGGTATCTCGCATACAGC
>NW_015170301.1:176703-240317 GCF_001447785.1 Gekko japonicus | reverse complement strand
ATTCTCCTGGAAAATTTTCATAAAATATTCATACCATGAATTAATTGTTATAGAACAATTTACGGAACTACTCCTACCCACAGCGTCTGAAATCAAAGCCCAACATTTCCTCGTATCATTGCGAATCGTGGCTTGGAGGAGGGGTTCCCAACAACTCCGTAAAAAAGCTTTTTGCTTACTTTTATATAGTTGGAGTAATTCTGTTCTGTTCTGGTAGATGTCATGTAGTCATGTATGGCTGCGAAAGAAGGGCAATGCCAAGGAATGTTCAAACTATCGCACAATTGCACTCACATCACACGCTAGCAAGGTCATGCTCAAGATCCTACAAGCTAGGCTTCAACAGTATGTGGATAGAGAACTACCAGAAGTACAAGCTGGGTTGCCAGATAATGAAACTGAAGCTCAAATACTTTGGCCACCAAATGAGAAGGGAGCACTCCCTGGAGAAGACCCTGATGCTGGGAAAGATTGAAGGTCAAAGAAGACGGGGACGGCAAAGGATGAGATGGTTAGACAGTGTCATCGATGCAACGAACATGAAATTGAGCCAACTTCAGAGGACGGCGGAAGACAGGAGGGCCTGGCGGGAGATGATCCATGGGGTCGCGAAGAGTCGGACTCGACTGTGCAACTGAACAACAAATTCTGTTTTAAGCCCAAAATACTCCTTGGGTAGAAGTGCTAAGTTTGATTCCCTATACTGATTATAAATAAAGCGCACTTGGGACTTCAAATTATAGCACTCACTATCAAACCAGCCTCTTGTAGAGACTTCCCCAACATGAGGCTGTTGCTTGGACTGAGACTTCAAAATCTCAGAAAGTTGTGACATGACTTTATCATACGTCTGAAGCAACTCTGTTGTCTTATAAGTTCCTTGATATTAATATAAACTCGTCTAAAAAATGAGAGTCCACGATGCCTGCTGCCATTTGGGCTACCTTATTAGACCAATATATTCTGGGCATCCTGTTTAACACCCTCCCATACTCGCCTTTCAAGTGATCCCACCCACAAAAGGAGGAAGGGAAATTTAATTCTAAAACCAATGGAAAATGGTCACTTTCCACAAGCCCCAATATCGAAAACACTTTAACGTCATCCCCCATGGATGGGGAAGTCAGCATATAGTCCACGACACTGCAACCCTGGGATGAAGCAAAGGTAAATTCTCCCGGCAGGTCATGGGGAGGTAGGCCATTCAAAATATCTAGATTGAACCTCAAGCAGAGTTGGGCTAAGCAAATCTCTGCTTCATTAATTTGCCGATCCTTTAAATGTCTCAGATTAGAAAAACAGTTGGACAGGGCATCATCTATGGCAAGACCTAATCTCCCAGCAAGCTCAAAACCAAACTGACCCATTCTTGCATTGAAATCACCAGCCATTACAATGATAAAAACAGGATATTTCAGTTCAAGCATCTCTAGGTACTGCATAAGCTCTTCCCAGTGCAAAGTCAGGGTTTCTTTTGTAGCACATGGCAGCATATAAACATTAATTATTATTAGAGACTTTCTTGCACAGGCCTGAGCCAAATGTCCACAATCCTGCAACGGCTAAGATAAAGGCTAAGAGTCTTGAAGTTGTAACAGGTGCAGGGATTTTACGAATCCAGAGTGCCCTGCGAGTTTGGAGCCATGAACCACTGCAAGCACTTCCCCTCACAATGATTTGGGCAGTTTTGTGCCATGGTACCAGGAACCATCCGCTTTCCTTTCCACCCCCGACATTTCCCACCTCCTCTCTGTCAGCCTCCGAAAAGGAAGCAAACTTGGTGTTCCAAGCTGCCCTGCCCGGAGGAATAGGGGAGGTGGAGTATGTTCAGAGATTTGGTCCGGAGGGGAGGAGGCTGCACGGCTGCGAGTCGTCACCACCCCCCCCAAGATGAGGGCATGAACATAGAGTCTAGGACCACCTCCCTTTGGCTATCATGTTGCGGGAGGCGGGATAGTGTGTTCGCAAGCGAATTCACAGAGCCCGGGAAATGGTACAAAGTGAACTGAAACTTAGAAAAGAAATTGGCCCACCGCAGCTGCTTGGCGTTAAGATTACAGGGGTTTTTGAGCATTTCCAAGTTCTTATGATCAGTCCAGACCTCAAACGGCACCCGGCCCCTTCCAACCAATGTCTCCATGTCGAGAGCGCCAAGCGGATGACTCCCGCCTCCTTGTCCCAAACAGACCAATTGCGTTTGGTCTCGTTAAACTTATGGGAGACATAGGCCAGGGGGTGTAACAACCCTTCACCCCACTCCTGCAGGATAGCCCCCCCCCCATCGCCACGTTCGATGCGTCGAAATGGATGATGAACTTTTTATTTTCATCCGGGTGGGCAAGCACCGGTTCTGATGTGAATAGTGCTTTAAGTCGGTTGAATGCCTCCTGGCAATCCTCCGTCCACTGAAGCTTAGCACCCGGTTTGGTGGCATCAGGACCTTTCCCTTTTGTTTTTAATAAGTCTGTGAGAGGTAAGCTGATCTGGGCAAAGTTCGGGAGAAAATTTCGATAGAAATTCGAGAATCTGAGGAATGACTGGAGCTGGCGTCGTGTGCAGGGGGCCTCCCACCCAAGTACATCCCGGACCTTCCCTGGGTCCATTTCCAAGCCCTTGTTTGAGATCCTATACCCCAAAAAGTCAATGACCGACTTGTGAAACTTGCATTTGGAGAGTTTAGAAAAGAGTTTGTGCTTGTGCAACGTCTGTAGCACTTCCCTCACCAATTTCACATGTGAGGGGAAGTCGGTGGAGTACAGCAAGATATCACCCAAGTAAACAAGGGCCCCCTTGAATAAATGCTTGTGCAACACCTTGCTAATCAAGTTCACGAATACCCCTGGAGCCCACTGGAGGCCGAATGGCATCACTCGGTATTCAAACTGGCCAAGGGGTGTATTAAAGGCGGTCTTGTGCTCATCTCCCTCCCTTATGCGAACTCTGAAGTATGCATCACGGAGAACCATTTTGGAGAAGATTTTCCCTTTAGACGCCTCGGCCAACAAGTCTTTGATGAGCGGCATAGGGTATGCATTGGTAGATGAAACAGCATTCAAGCCCCTACAGTCAGTACATAGTCTCAACCCCCCATCTTTTTTCTTCCGGAACAATACGGGGGTTGTGAATGGCGAGGAAGCTGGCCTGATGAAACCCCGGGCCAGGTTCTTATCTATAAACTTACGCAGTTCATCTTTTTCGGCCGGTCCCATCGCATAAATGTGTCCCTTAGGCAATTTATGACCCGGCAGTAATTCAATACTACAATCTGAATGCCTATGGGGTGGTAACTCATCCGCTTCTTCCTCTTCGAATACATTGGCCAAATCCCGATATTCAGGGGGAATCGAAACCAACTCCTCCTGGGCCAAGCAAACACGGAGGGCATCGGCTTCTGGCTGGGAACCCCACTGCGAGTTCCATAAATGCGAATTGCATCGTGGGGAGATGAATTGCATTTCCCCCTCATCCCACAGAATGTAGGGATCGTGTCCATGCAGCCAGGGACTTCCTAAAACTAGTGGGAACCTGGAGATGGAGGTGATCACGAATGAGCGTTCTTCCCAGTGATCTCCCGCCCCCAACTGTAATGGCACCGTCTCGAACTCACAAGGTTCCTTCATCGAGGACCCATCCATTTGAGTAAAAATTAGGGGTTCAGGCAACTGCACCACCGCGGCTTCCAGCCCTACCACTAAAGATGGATTAATGAAGTCCCTCCCGCACCCTGAGTCAATGAGACCCCTTACTCTGATGTGGGTCCACTTGGCCGGATTCATGAGGGTTACAGTTACGAAAAAGAGGGGAGGGTAGCTGCTCACCACGTTTGGTGCCTCCGGGATTGGGCCCTGCTGCTCCGCGCCTCTTGCAGCAGGACCTGGCCTTTTCCCACCCGCTTGGTGTTGTCATCCTCGCTGGTGCCGTCCTTGGTGTCCTCTGGGGTAGCCTGTAGCGCCTTAGTAAATTTCAGCTTGCCTGATGGTTTCTTCACCGGGGTCCCCACCTGCAGCCTGGCCGGCTCGGGTTTCCCCGGTTTTCCAGGGCTCGACTCGCTGCAGTCGGCGGCAAAGTGGCCCCGTTCCCTGCACCTCAGGCACAGCCCCTGCTCCAAGCATTGATCCCTGAGCGTTTCAGGTGGCTTTACTGCCTTTCCCTTCTGGGCCGTGGAAGGAGTAGGTTTTCCTCCTGCCACAGTAATGTCGAGGCACAGAGTGTTGAGATGGCCCTCCGTGCTCTCCGCTTCCTACATCCACATCCAGAGGGATATTGGATCCACCGAACGCAGGACCGTCTCACGGATCTCTTGATTCAGCCCCACCCAGTACAGCTCAGCCAGGACTTGGTCTGGCCAATTTTGGACCTTAGCCGCGTGCAGTTTAAACTCCGATGAGTATTCCCTCAGCGACCACTTCCCTTGTTTCAGGGTGCGCAAGAATGCCCTAGCTTTCGGGCCAGCATTCCGGTCCTTGAACTGGGCATGCAATGCCCACATAAAAGCATCCACACTCACCCCTCTCATTGTGCAAGCCCACGTACCAAGTGGCTACAGCCCCTCTCAAGCGAGCCACAATTACATCCATTCGGCTGCTGTCATCTGGAAACAGGTGACCCCATTTTTCCACGAACTTCATCACTCGAACGACAAAGTAGGAAAACTGCTGCGTGCTTTCAAGTGGCCCATCACCCATGCTCCGGTTGCCGCCTCCGAGGTACCCCTGAATGGCAGGAAGCTGGCATCGGACTAGAAACCGATGTCAAACTGACTGTCTCTCCATGGCCCTTGGGTGAGTACGTCTCCTCCATTGAGTACGGGTTGAACTGACCCCACCGCAAACTCCCTGGCCGGTACGACTGCCCAGCCGGCTGACGCGGGCCTTGCGGGGTCAGGAACAACTTGGCCGTTGACATCTTCGGCACAGTCCCTAGACTCTGAGTCAGTATCAGGGCAGTCACCGGTTGTGTGGTAGTCACCGGTACCTCGGTCTGAGTGATAGGAACCTCACTCTCCATCATCTTAGGAACAGTTTTCTCCTCATCTTCACTCATCTCGGCTTGAAAGATGCGAGGAAGTAGGAAAAAGAGGGATTCCTAACAGAATTTCAGGATCCACAGTCAAACAACAGAGCACACGCTTCTTCGAAGGTTTTACTTTATTGTTAGCACTATGGTAGCCTAGACACAGGCACTGTTAGGAATAACAGGAACAAGAAAGGGAAAAAAACCAAACCTAACAAAGAATTCCAAAACTAAACAAAGGTTTAGTGGAAAGGAGGGCCAATATTAAAACATATTCATAAAAAGAAGTACATGTATTTATTGATAATATCAAATTAAAACATATATAGGGGCCCAATTACAGCCAATATACATAATTCATAATCATAACCAGGGCTAAAACAAATGACCTGACGTGTTTCGGCCGGATCGGCCTTCCTCAGAGGTCATACAATTGTGGCTAGATGGTAAGTAGTTACACTCATAAAAACGCAATCAAAAATGTATGCATAATACAATTTCAATTAGGACCATAAAGAAAATTGCTGTAAAGATAAAAAATAGAAGATTAAACACACATATTTTACAACCAATAAAAAAAATTTTCTTTAAAAATCTATAAAACCAATCAATGAATATACTACACACTTACTTCAATAAATACATGTACTTCTTTTTATGAATATGTTTTCATAACAAAGATCTCTACCACTAAACCTTTGTTTAGTTTTGGAACTGTTAGGAATAATTTCATCATAGAAAGCTGAGAGAGATATAGGGTATTCGAAAGCACCCCCTCCCCACCTATGGGCCAATCGGCCTGACTCCCACGGGCGGGAAAGAGGACCAAGGCAGTTAGAGCCGAGGCTGGGAAGCGAAACTAGTCTCACGGTTAATGGATGGGAAGACACTACACAGGCTGGCTACAAGGTCAGGGAGGAGAGAAGCAAAAAGAAAGGAATGCGGCAGCAACTGGCACACAGGTCATGAAAGCAAACCCGGGCCCATAAACTATATGGCAGCATAGCTGACAGTACCCCCACATGCCCTTCTTCGATGAGACTGGGCGGTTCAGAGAACGGGCAAGGAGAGGTAGCAGGGAAGGTGTGTGGGTAGGGGTTGTTAGCCAAATTGCTCTATTATTTAATAAAGAAGGGGGAACTATAATTATTAATATGCAATTGGCTTATCTATAGGATCTTACCTGTGTATACCAGAGATAGAATTCCCAAGAACCTAGGAACAGACACAGAAACTGGGTGGCTAAAATAATGATTTCTTTACTAAACATTCTCAAGCATACAAACAATATTCAAACACTGACACACACAATATAGAACTATAAGGAAGCAGAGGTGATTGATAGCTTATAGAGGGGTGATACAACTTGTCCAGATGTGCTGGGGTCCATGAAGAAAGGATTGTGGCCTAAACTCAGAGAGTTCAGGGGTGGACTGCCATTTTGGATAATGGCAGAAAACACAGGGTCTGAGGCCATGTTTACGCTGGGATATACCCTATGGAAGACAATACAGACCAATGGGCGGTCCTGGGGGCTGGTCTCAGGTGAGAACAATAGATTTCCTGGACCAATGATGAGTCCTAGGGGTGTGTGGCATCAGGTTGAGCAAGGCCTAGATGTGACCAATGAGCTTCCAGAGAGGCAGGGTCTGGATTTAACAATAGAAGCCAGGCGCTGTGTGGCTAGTTGAATGGATTATCTGACCACTAATGGTCCTGGCCAGGGTAAACAAAAGGTGGGAGACGTCCCTGATTAGCGTCAGGAAGGATCGTTAATAATTTGAATGTTTGATTGGTTTATCCCAGTATCTTGAGGGACAGAGTAGAAAAGACAAGTATTCAGACAAAGAATTAGACTTTAGAAATGTAGATACTTTACCTGATGGAACCCATTGTTATTCCATAAGCATAATCTCTGCTGGGTGGAGGGGGAAGACTGGAGGCTTGCTCTGAGGTTGCCTGTCACCTGAAAATGGAGACCCCTTTTTCAGAGCTGTGGCTAGCTCTGTGTTTCAGAACCAGGAGTGCCTTCCTTGGCCTGAGTTTTGTGGGTCTCTGGATCATGTTAGAAGTGGGGTGCCCTTGCTATTGTGAGTAAAAGGCAGCGCCTCTGGCAACAGGGTCAGTAGCAGTGGGCCCCACCAGGGTGAGGCAGTTCAGTTTATCTGACAGATGCTGGCTCTCTGAGCCAAATCATGTTTAAATTGTGCCTCAGTAATACTTATAGTGTTGGAAAATTGGTAAAAATTGTTAGATATTCAGAGCTTGCAATGTATCTTCGTTCACTGGAGAGGAGGCATTTTCTTTCTATGTTAAAATCTTTATTTCTAAGGGGAAGGGGACACAGGAAATCTACAAAACAACAAATGCTTAAGACTACATGCTTGCAACAACAGACAGACCAGTTGGTAATGGAGATTCTTCTTTCTTCTTGACCCCTAGAAGGAAATCACCTAAATGCATTAACCAATGATTGTTAGTAAATAGGCTCCAGTTTCCTGGGCTTTTCCCCCATTGGCTTTGTGCCAGGTTCCCTTCCAGGTCAGTCTAAACAATAGCATAAAATGTAAATGCATTAAACCTATAGTGACTGAATTTAGATCTTGCAACACACATATTTCCAACATATAGTAGCCTGTAAAGTAAGCCATTATTATCTTACCACTATGTTGAAGGCTGAAAGCCTTCCATTAAGCATTTGTGACAATAATGGTTGCCAATCTTTTTGTCTGGGCAAGGGTTTTCACCCATGTGCAGGGGTTTTTTTTGGGGGGGGAGCAGAGAAGAAGAAGAGTTTGGATTTTTACCCTACCCTTCACTCAAGAGTCTCAGAGCGGCTTACAAACTCCTTCCCCTCCCCCTCCCCACAACAGAAACCCTGTGAGGTAGGTGGGGTTTGAGAACTGCTCTTTCAAGGACAGCTCTGACAGAACTATGGCTTGCCCAAGGTCATCCAGCAGCTGCAAGTGGAGGAGTGGGGAATCAAACCCGGTTCTCCCGGATCAGAGTCCATGCACTTAACCACTACACCAAACTGGAAGCAGAGGCAAATCTGTTTGGCAGGCATTTGAATCTTTCCATAGTGAACCCAACAGTGATCAGTTCCCCTTCGATCATCACAGGCAAACGGAGTAAATTCAATGTAACATGGCAATTGCCAGCACATTTGCTGTAAGATTTGTGGCCACCCCTACTAATGAATTTACGGCAGAGAGGCAACTGGAGATTTTACAGTTCAGAACAAAGCCACCAGGCGGCACTAATGGGACAATGTTGTCCACCCTGTCTGCCATCAGAAAACACTCACTGTGAGTCTGCTGAACACCCCTCACAGCCAGGCTTCCGGAACTTATTGTAGACCAAAGGCTCACTGTGGATTAGAGTTGCCAACTCAAAGTTTGGAAATACCTGGAGATTTGAGGGTGGAACCTGGGAGATCAGGGTTGATGGGGGGGGGGATTCAGGTAG
Source organism: Gekko japonicus (assembly GCF_001447785.1). Taxonomy (NCBI): domain Eukaryota; kingdom Metazoa; phylum Chordata; class Lepidosauria; order Squamata; family Gekkonidae; genus Gekko; species Gekko japonicus. The sequence continues at coordinate 231,836 of NW_015170301.1, read as the reverse complement.
GCAGCCATTTTCTCCAAGAAAAGTGGAATAACTGTGATAGATAGATAGATTGTGTAGTTTGTGCAGTCTGGAGATAATTTGACATTCCAAGAGCTCTCCAGCCCCCATCTGCAGGCTGGCCACACTACTGTGGATCCATTCACAGATTTCTGGATGGCTCATTGTGGCTGCAGTCACACAGAGCATTAGGCACGCTAGAGAGACAGAAGATAGGCGGATTTTCTGGGCGCGATCTCACCACCACATCTGGGAAGCGTAGAGCTCCCGTGGCTCACCCGAGGCTTCACTCCGAAGATGCGCGGAGGTACTAGTTTCCGGAAACCACGGGGCAAGGGCGGGCGCATGATCGCGTTTCCGGTGGAATCCCATGGCACCCGGTGCCTGCCCATGTCCCCTCACAAAAAGGATTTCCCCCCCCCAAGTGTCCTCAGGATGTGCACAAGCACCCAACGGGGCATGCGCACATGTCGGTGTACAGAAAAAAACCCACCCGTTTGCCACAGCGCGCTGCTTCTTTGCCGTGCCGCAGGATTGTGGTGTGATCGGCACCTCCCCCCTACCACGGGGACCTCCACAGGATGTCTGCTCGCGCAACCGCGCATTATTTCCCCCACACACGCATTTTCCTGCCCGTGTGGCCACAGCCTGTGCTAGTCTAACCATTCACCTCCTGGATTTATCTTGAAAATCCCCTCTCTCCTCCCAGTAGGGTTTCCAGCTCTGGATTGGGGAATACCTGGAGAATTTGAGGGGGGGAGCCCGAGGAGGGCAGGGTTTTGGGAGGGGAGGGGCTTCAATGGGATCAAATGCCTTGGAGTTTACCGTCCTCCAAAGCAGCCATTTTCTTCACCTGAATCGATCTCTGTGGCCTAGAGATCAATTGTAATAGCGAGATATCCCCAGCTCCCACCTGAAGACATCACAGGAGATGGTCTGCTGAACATTAAGAATGTAAAAGATGCTTTGTATGTTTCTAGGTAAAGGTCAAGGTTCCCTTGCTCGAAAGACAGTCGAGTCCGACTCTAGGGTTGCGGTGCTCATCTCCGTTTCCAAGCCGAAGAGCCAGCGCTGTCCGAAGACGTTTCCATGGTCATGACTAAACACCAAGGCGCACGGAACGCTGTATGTTTCTACAATATTGTAATTGGGTGGTTTTGGTATTCCACTTTTGAGGAAGCAATGTGGTACGGCAACTGGAAGCTGGCAGGGCTGTCAAGTGGATGCACAAGCGGCGAGACGAGTTTTGCAAAGAGGAGTTATAAAAGTTTGGACTTTTCAGTGGGAGAAATTTGACTTGGACTATTTCTGAACATTATTTATGTATTTGGCACAGGCAGTAAAAAAAGCTTGCAAGGTAAACTATCAACAGCCTTAGGCTGTTTGAGTCCCACTGCGGCCGGGGTGAGCTTCCGGCCCTTGTCCTAGTTCCCGCCTGCCCAGTGGTTCGAAAGCCTAGCAAGTAGATAAATGGGTGCAGGGGGGCACCCGCCTTCCGGTGCAGTGGCGGCAAAAGAAGAACTGTGGTGCTGGCGGCAGGCGACGGCGGTGGGGCGATCCGGCAAGAACATGGCGGCGAGTCGACATCGAGCAGCAGGTGTTCCGGGCGGGGACTGGTCCAGAGACGCAGCATGGCCGGAACCAATCGGACTGAGGTCGGTGCAGCAGTCGTCGCACAGTCGCGGACTGTGGAACTACCCCAGAAGGAGCCGCTGCAGAGCTGCACCAAGACAGAACCCACCACAAGGAAGCCACAGGAAGAACAAAGCCAGCAGGGTGCCTGGTAGGCACTCACCTTCCCTATACATTGTGTGGCCCTAGCTAGGAAGTTATAAAAAGCCCATGTAAACCGCTTAGAGCTTCCGGGATGGAGTGGTATAGAAATTGAATAAATAAATTTAAAAATAAAAATATTTTGTATTTTTGAGTTCTTGATTTGCATAGTACACATTATATTTTTGATAAACCACACCACTTATATAAGTCCACTTATATTGTCTGTTGAATGTTTTCCGTTATTCTTGCACAGGTTTCATTTTTTGTTTAATTTTCATTATTCTTGCACAGGTTTCATTTTTTGTTTAATTTTCCCACCTAGAGACTGGTGGCAACCCTACCACCCAGTGTGCATACACAAGTGGTTTTCGTTTTTACAGTTGGGTATAGAAAACCATGGTCTTTTTCGTTCTGCTTCAGTCTGTAGCTGTCATCCAAGCACTTTTACCTGCTCTTCTCTCCCTGTTCTCTTTCTTCTTCTTTGAACGGGAGAGGAAACGCCGTCCTCCAAGCAGCCTTGAAAATGGGTAGGCCTTTAGGTTTCTCTCTCTCTACGTTTAGATCAAAACACTGGGACTCAAAAGAATAGGAAAGTTTATCTTTCTACTTTTGAGCTGCTAGTGTGTATGAATACATGCAAGGAGTAAAAAAAAATACAAGATCTTGGGTTAAAAAAAAATAATAACGATGGGATTGAACTCTTATTCCTTAATAAAAACATAAAGGCCAAGGGAAAGAAATCACCTGGCTTTAATTCTGATCTGAGAGAAAGCAAGCCTGAAAACAATTCTCTCAAGATGGTCTCAGGGACGGGGCTCTAAAGAGAAGTCTGAAAAACATTTGGGGGGGTTCTGCAGCACAAGCCCCATTGAAGGAAAGACGTGCTGTGCGAGAGAACTTCCCTGCGATGCTGTGAGTATCAGGCAGACGTCACAAATCTCTGCTGTGGCTCCATCTTAGGGTTGCCAACCCCCCCCCCCGGTTTGCCAGGGGTCCCCCATTTTGGGGGGGGGGGTTTTTACCCCCAACCCCCCCAGCCCCCCCCCTCCCCCCCTTTAAGTTAGATGTGGTGAACCTGTGTTTCCTCCCAAGCCCGATTTCCGCTTGAGATCAGGGTTGCAGGGAAATGCCAGCTTCGTGCTCTTAAAAGGGAAACGTGGCTGCTCTTAAAGGGGAAACGCCGGCTCCTGCACTTAAAAGGGAAACGCCGGCTCCTTTAAGTGCAGGGTACTGCCGTTTCTGGAGATCTGGCGCGCGGGCGGGTGGGGGGGCGGTGGACATCCCCAACATGATGTCATCACATCGGGGATGCCCCGCCCCCTCCAGGAACACCCCCAAAGTCCCCCGCTGGGGGTGGAAGATGGACTTGGCAACCCTACTCCATCTGGCCAAGCTCACTTTGGAGATGAGGGGACCAGGACGGTAGAGTTGGAAAAGGGAAGAAAAGAGACATCAAAATGATGAAGACTCTGGAGCTCCTTCTCTAAGAAAAGCTTGGCAGGTGTTTTTGTTTTACTGTGGGGCTGGCGTGACGTAATGGCTGGAGTGTGGGAGTGAGACCCGGGAGTCCCAGATTCAAACCCCCACTCTGCCAGGAAAGCCCTGGGCCCTGGCAGATGCCCCACTTCAGGTGGCAACTCTTTGTGTTTTGCAGAGACTCTGTGTTGTCATATGGCTACTAAAGAGTCTGGCTGTAGACCCAGAAATCTGAGTCTGAAACAAGGGTCCGGTGATCTTGGCGACAACTCGGATTGTAGTTCAAGTTCCCAACATACCAGATCCCTCCTTCTTCAATCCTGATCAGGCCTGTAGCTACAGTGGGGCATTTCGGGGCTCTGCCCCCTTAATTAAAAGCCCCACCCCACAGATAGCCATGCCAGAAACCTTATTTTTGACCATGGTGACCTAGGTGGTACTGGGCTAGCAGAAAGGGAGATCGCTGGAGGTGTACTGAAGGTGCCTGTTAAGTCGCTCACTTAACAAAGTAGTCGGAGAGTGATTCAGCAAAAGATCAGCTTTATTCAACGATTGTAACACAACTCCAACACGGATCATAAGAACATAAGAACATAAGAGATGCCAATGTTGGATCAGGCCAAAGGCCCATCCAGTCCAACACTCTGTATCACACAGTGGCCAGAAATACCAGTGCCATCAGGAGGTCCAGCAGTGGGGCCAGGACATTAGAAGCCCTCCCACTGTTGACCCCCCCAAGCACCAGGAAGACAGAGCATCCCTTGCCCCAGAGCCCCTATCTAGACCTTGTGGCGAATAGCCACTGATGGACCTCTGCTCCATATGCTTATCTAATTCCCTTTTGAAGCCGTCCATGCTTGTAGCCGCCACCACTTCGTGTGGCAGTGAATTCCACGTGTTAATCACTCTTTGGATGAAGAAGTACTTCCTCTTATCCGTTCTAACCCGACCGCTCAGCAATTTCATGGAGTGCCCATGAGTTCTTGTATTGTGAGAAAGGGAGAAAAGTACAAGATCAACATCTGATAGCCAGAACAGCTTTTGCATTGAAGCTGTTCAACTTTTAAACTCTCCCGGCTAATGTAGCCACGCCTACTGTACAAATACCAACCAATGAGGTTGTCTACATAAAGACCAATCACAGACGTTCCCGCTCAGGGAGCTTACTGTTGCTTGATTGGCTGGTTCTTCATGGGCTACCAATATGATTGGAGGGATTAGGATCCTAGCCCAGGATGAAGCTTGACATGGAATTTCAATTAGGTGTTTCACATACAGCAATGGCAGCTATTGAATACATCACAGTGCCCTTCTAAGCTTTCTCGCCCTTGGGAAGGGAACCCAAAAGGCATTTAAGTGCCTTCTGAAGGCAATTAAATGCCCTCTGATACGTTCCCCCCCCCCCCGGACACAATGCGCCTGCGCGCCTTCCCCTTTGAGGGAAAGGAAGGGCTAGAAACAGGCTCAGAGCCTCCCCCTTTAAAGACAGGCATTCAGAGTAATTTAATTAACTGTAGTTTAACTGCCCCCTTCTAAATTTAAATGCCCCCCCCAAACAAAAGAATCCTGGCTACAGGCCTGATCCTGATTTCTACGCTGACCAGGCTAGGTACACCTTTGCGCCCTGTCTTCATCTGTCTCCCTTATTTCCAACCACCACTGCACTACACAGGGAGCTACAAAAAGCCCCCAACTATAGCAGTTACATTTGAGTCATTAGCTTTGTTAATCTATATATCTAATTCCCAACATGCCCCCAGTGTGCGGATATCTAAATCCGCACATCGGGGGCACCTGAGGGGCAGGGAGATTTTCCTGCACATTTGAGGCAATCCCCAGATGTGCAGAAAAATCTAAAAAGTTGGGAAAAAGTATACAGGGGATATTCAAATTCTCCCTAAATTAAAAGAGCCTTCCCTGTGCATGCGCAGAGAAAACACTATCAATAGGAGCTGTGGCTGCTGGCGGCAGTGCGGGAAGAGAAGCCTTGGCAGCCGGCGACTGGGAGCCGCAGCCATTGCTGGGGGGGACATTGCCATTGTTGCTGCTGGCGGCAGCAGGGGAGAGAGAAGAGCCACACAGGGCTCACCGCCTTTGCTGCTCGCGGCTGCGGTGGCTGGGGGTGGAACCTTGAAGGGCTGGTGGCTAGCTGCAGCCGTTGCTGCTGTTGTGGGGGGGGGAATCCTGGCCAGCTCAACAGACCGCCTACTGGGCTCACCTGCAGCCGCTGCCGCGTCCTCCTCTGTGCGGAGCTCCTGCTGCTTCAGCAGGCAAGCCACCCGGGAGCTGTGGGGAATACCTCCCCCCCCTGCGAGTATTGCGGGTCCCGCCTCTTGTATTATCTAGTTGGGACCAATGTTCCCTCTAAGCCGTGGAGTCTTGTGAGCAAAAATTCTACTTTGTGAACTACTGGCATTGAAATTGTGAGTGGCAATTTTGCTACTGCATAAATTAGCTTGCTCTGGAGCCATCCTTCCTGAGCGAAGACAAAAATCTGTGAGCTGGAAGCTAAAAAACTGTGAGCTACCTCACACCAACTCAGCTTAGAGGGAACACTGGTTGGGACCCCGTTTATGTGGATCGTCACACACCAGACTGTGAGCCCTTTATGGGTCCATGCAAATCATGTGAAATTGTCCTTTTTGGGAAAAGGCATATTGACTGATACAACAGACACGATTGACAAAGATCTCAAAACAAGGTCACATCCACAATCCTTGTCTTATGATAAATGTGTATTATTGATTCCACGGCTGCATATAGAGTCCGGAGCCTGCGTTACTTGTGGGATGTTTGCATCGCCCCTGCAACTGTTTACACATTGATTTATACTATACGGCTCTTTTTGCAGGCAGTTCAAAGTTATAAGCTGGGTTTCATCAACAGCTTTTTGTTGTATGTTTATGTTGCGACATTGATTGTAAAATTTATTGTCTTTAAGACATTTGAGAGTATAGTACTGCTAATAAAGTTTCCATTTTAGAGCAGTTTAGGGCTACATAGCGTCTATACAGGGAGCTGCCACTTTGCTCCTCTCTGCTATTTAGGTCTCACATCTGGAAGTCCTTTGCCCCAATGGATTCCACTTGTCTGACCTATTCCTCATCTCCCCCACACACATTTACCCCTCAAAACTGTGAACCAGCCCTGATTGCAACAGAGGACAAGGGAATGGGTTTGGCATTGATAGATTTACTTGGAAGGAACTATAGAACTGGGTAGATGCTAATTGAATTACCGGAAAGGGCAGTTGTGACAGATTGCACTTTTTAAGAGGCTTAAAAGTGCTGTATAGAAAACTACAGGACTGTGAAGGGACAGCATCAGCTGAGCAGGTAAAAGTCCCATAAAAGCTGGATGCTGGGGAGTGTCAGTCAGATTTGAGCCTTGGCTGGAGAAAGTCCGAATTCTGCCTTGGCTTAGAGCAGTTTAACACAGACAGGAAAACTGGGGGGAAGTGGCTAGGAGGTTTGGGGAATCCTCCCGTTCTGGCCAAGGAAAGGGGATAAAACTTCTAGGGACAGAAGGAGGTTCCCTACCCAGCTGAACAGGGTGATGCCCTAGGAGGGTACAGAGATCCCTGGTCTGGTGTGGTTAGAAACTGCATGGAGAGACCTAAGAGTTTGTAAAAAAAATAATGGTGTTCCAAGAGAAGGGGTTTGGGCAGGAGTCATTTTGTAGAAAAAGAGGTGCAGGAGCTCATTAGCATAACTCATTAGCATGACTCATTTGCATATGCCACACCCCCTGACATCACCGGAAGTGTGTCAGAAGGCAACACCCACCACTCAGGCTCCACTGCTTTGGATTGCTAGCTATTGGGGGGGGACATGCAGATCTGTCCTCGCAGAGGAGGGAGAGCCTTGTACCTGAATAAACCTTGGTCTTAAAGTGCCACTGGGCAATTTTGGGCTGGGGGGAGCTCTGCAACTTACCTGGCTGCTTCTTGCTCTGACTGAGGGCTGCTGGGAGCAGGGGGTGGGGCTTGTTGCATGTGCCCGCCCCCTGGGCTCTTTACTGCCGGAGCTCTGCTCCTGCGCACTCCTGCAGGAAATGACCACTGGGTTTGGGCACTGGGAAGAGGGTACCAGCCTTCTGGGCACCAAAAGAGTCTGCTATTATAGAAATAAAGTGAACTGGAGTGGTTTGGGGAAACCCAGGAATAAAAGTCTCTCAAAATAAAGAACCATTGTTGTTGTTGTTCAGTTACACAGTCGAGTCTGACTCTTCATGACCCCGTGGACCACATCACGCCGGACCCTCCTGTCTTCCGTCATCCTCCAGAGTTTGCTTAATTTCATGTTCGTTGCACCGATAACACTGTCTAACTGTGAATAATTCAAGAAACTCTCACTACCCTGGAATATAAGAATAAGAGTTTGGGCTTACACTATTTTACCTCAGTATTTTCAACCCCTGACTTCACCTAACCTTTCCCCTTGATATTAAAAAAAAATCTTCTGTTATTTTTGAATTTTATAAGCATTTCAAGTGTCATTTTCTGTCCTTTAAGTTAAAGGGAGACCCTAACCAGTGTTCCCTCTAAGCTGAGTTGGTGTGAGCTAGCTCACAGTTTTTTAGCCTCCGGCTCACAGATTTTTGCCTTAGCTCAGGAAGGATGGCCTCAAAGCAAACTGATTTGTGTAGTCGCCAAATGGCTCGCTCACAGCTTTAATGCCTGTAGCTCACAAAGTAGGATTTTTGCTCACAAGACTCCACAGCTTAGAGGGAACATTGACTAACCCTTCCCTTGAGTCCTGGGCTGAGAATATAGCCAGTACATATTACTGATGCAGGGTGGGACTGCTAAAGTGACTGTAAAGAGAAGAATACACACTACCAGGGCTGCTCAGTCAGTGAAGGGACACACAAAAGAAAACTGGAGGGAAAATCTTGCCTCTGAGGGAGGGAAGTGGTATAGCAGTATAGCCTGGGAAGGGTCGTCATGGAATTCCAGAGACAGATTTCCAAACTACAGGCAAGGCACTGGGTCATACCTGTGATAGGAATCTTGGGACAGTGGGAAGGGTTTGAACCAGAGGTTCCCAGCTGTTGCAAAGCACTTAATGCCGAAATGGTGTGAGTCGTCAGGGATTGCATGCCATGTGAAAGATAATGCGGAAAAGCGGCATCTTTGCCTTCTAGCCTGGTATGGCTAATTGCTCTGGTCCTGTTGGCACCCTCACACTCTCCAGCTTCCTTCTGCCAAAAGACTTCTTCTTCAAGAGTTGGGGTTTTTGCCAGATCGTTGCTGCGTTCTTGCAAGATCCACCTTGAGCCACAGAACATGGCAATTGCTCCCACGCTCTATGCTTGCCTCATGGGAGCTGGGATTTGCTCATGGTGTTACATAACTCAGTACATACATTCAGGCTGGGAGTGAGGGGTGTGTAGATGAAAGGGAGGGTCGCAATAATAAATAAATAAATACTCCTCAGGGACCCTAGATGTTCCATGATGTTTGGTGTAGTGGTTAAGCCAGTCTGGTGTAGTGGTTAGGAGCACGGCCTCTAATCTGGGAGAACCAGGCTTGACTCCCTGCTCCTCCACATGCAGCTGCTGGTGTGACCCTGGGTCAGTCACAAGTTCTTTCAGAGCTGTTCTCTCAAGGAAAATCCTCGAGAGAACTCTATCAGCCCCACCTACCTCACAGGGTGTCTGTTGTGGGGAGGGGAAGGGAAGGAGATTGTAAGCTGCTCTGAGTGAAGGGCAGGGTATAAATCCAACCTCTTCTTCTCTTTTTCTTCCATGATATATGTTGAGAGAGATTTCTTATCCCAGATATGGGCACCACTCGAGGTTTGCATCTGTGCATGTGTGCTGCTGTAACTGGAACCCACAATTTGCTAACCCTTTTTAAACCCTGGTTCCAGATTCTGGTTTCTGACCTGTTCTAAACATATATATATATATATTTGATGCTGGCCCAGCCCAGAGAAATGAAGGAAGAGGAAAAAACAACACATTTTTTTATTCTGCTTTTGAAATGGCATGCAAGAGGTTTTTGAAAGTTCAAAATAACCAAATTATTTTATTTAACTTGGAGGATAAAAGGTCAGGTGGAACCAGGTGTAAGGTGTATGAGGTGAACAGATAATAAAACTTAGTATTCACACAAACCAGGTAATTTGTTGCCAACAAGTAGGTGTTTCTGCTATTCAACGATGTCTTTAAAACTCTGAGGAGAAAGGCTTTCTTTTTGGTTTCTGCTTAAACACTCAAGCATAGGTTTCTGAGTTTCACTGTCACATAAAGTTTAGAAGGCAAGAACATAAATCAAGTTCCCAAAATTCTTCTTCATACACAGACCATGGGTCATTCCTCTTTACTAGAAGCTATTTCCCTTCTTAACTGGGCAGAGATCACTTCTCTTTACTAGAAGCTATTTTTCTTTTTTGGCTTGAATGAGGATCTTCCTTGATCGAACCACTCCCTTAGCCTCCTTCCCAGTCCACAGGCTGTCTCTTCTTCAAATGTTAGTCCCCAACTGACACAGGCTGTCTCTTCTTCAAATGTTAGTCCCCAACTGTCATTCCTTGACTGACACTCTCAAAAGAATTCCATTCAAACAGCCTGTCAGTCTTGACAGTCCATCACATCCTGCTTTGGCACTTTCCACTTTAACCATCATCAGTAGTCTTTCCAAGTCTTCACTATTTTCTGCCAGTAATGTGGTGTCATCTGCATATCTCAAATTGTTAATGTTCCTTCCACCAGTTTTCACTCCACCTTCATCCAAATTTAATCCAGCTTTCCTTATGATCTGCATATTGATTGAGGAGGCAGGAAGATAAAATACATCCTTGTCTGACACCTTTGTCAATAGGAAACCATTCTGTTTCTCATTATTCTGCCTTATAGTAGTAGCCTCTACTAACTCACCCTGTGAGTGACTCACTGTTTTTGTCATGCAGCTGGCTACCAAGTGCTGTGTAGTGACAATATATCTGTGTGGGAGGGGGAGATGGAATGCAGAGCTCCCTTGAGGCTGTACAAGAATGTGTGTGCATGAAAACATTGGTGAGTGCACTATACTGTATCGTTTGAATACCCAATGAACTGTTCAGTGAAACATCTCCCCCTGTTGACAACTGGAAAACAGATTGTGAGACAAACCAGTGCAACCATCCATGGCATTAGACCTTAATTTGGGACAATTCTTCCCGAATCAGTGGCAGCATTTGTTATGACAGAACCAGTCTCCTGTACAGGTGAGAGAGGAGAGGCCATGGCTCTAGTGGTAAAGCTTCGGCTTTGTGTGCAGAATGTCCCAGGTTCAATCCCTGACACCTCCAGTTAAAAAAAAGGATCAAGTAGGAATTGATTTGAAAGACCCCCCACGTGAGACCTTGGATAGCTGCTGCCAATCTGACAGTGTGGATCTAGATTGACCAATCAGTCGCTGTGGTCACACAAGCAGTTTGCTGCGGTACAATATATTGGCTCTAAATAAGACGCTTGAGTTTGGGATTCTTTGCGTCAATCACACAGTGGCTGCTAAGCTGGCATCATAGTGCCATGGGCCAGTGGTCGGTCATTCATATTGGTGGAATTCCCTTTCCCACGCTTCCTCTCCCAAACACCAGGCTTTGCATGCATGCATGTGCTTCCATGCAGGAGCACCACAGGCAGCCAATGGGGGTGCTGAAGCACACCTTGGAATGGGGTTCGAGGGGGGGGAAGGGACACACCAGAAACGATCATACTGCTCATTCGTTTCCATGGCACACCCGGCCAATCAGACGCCCGGAAACCCGCCATGGAAGCGCCTCGCTGAGGTAGTCACCAGAATTTGCCGGTGGCTGTTTAATCCTCGTGGGAGTCGTTTTAGCATGAGGTAGGGGCAAGGGAGCCAGATATGTACATTTGATCGTGCTCGTTTGATCCGGAGGGGAAGGGTGGTTATGTCAGGCCAAACTGCTCCTGTAACCACACCCAGCATAAGGCAGCTTGTGATGTTTATATTTAAGTGAGCCCTTTCTTGGCTATTCAGTTCTTCCTATGCAAAACTTTTATGGAATTACTTATTTCGATGCCTTTCGGAGAGCTCCACATGGGAAACATGGGGCTGTCCCATTTCAGCTTCACCGTAACCCTGTGAGTTAGTTTAGGCCTACCAAGTAGAACCGGGCAGTCAAGTCCCACACTCAACTGGTTCTCCTTAAGAGAATATTCTGCAGTGATTTCAGGTGGCAACTCCCACAGGTGCTATAGGCCCTGCGAATCCTGAATGGGATCCAGAGTTTCTTCCACACTTTGGATTTAACTGGCAGTAATAAATAACTCAAGACATCTTCTGCTTATTTGGATAATGGAACCTGTCCAGACACCTGCATCCTTTGTGTGATCCCTAGCAATTCCCACATGACTCAGAAGGCAGCTATTGCCTGGGACCACTATAAAAAAAGGAGCAAGAGACCTTGGCATGTGGAGAAAGGGGAGATTGTCTCCAGGGTTTCTGTGGTGCTCAATGACAGGTACGGTATGCAGAATTTCCATATAGTATCTCTCTGTTCACCACTTGTCCAAATAGTAATAAATCACCAGTGAATTCCTGGTTCGGTTTGGGAGGTTTGGACTTCAAAGCCAAAGTCTTCGGAGTCACAAACAGGAACTTTTCATTAACTGCAGACGTGTGTTTTTTTAAAAAAAATAAGAAAAACTTTATTTTCAATGATGTGCCTTTTGGTTATTTCGTTAAGGCTAATATTGATAATAAACACAGCACACTCTCTTTGCGATCGTACACCATTTCTTATGTGCCAGCACCGAAATTGTTTGTTGCAGTCTACATTTCAAACCAACATATCTGAAGCTTTACAGGGAAGGTAGTTTATTTTTTAAGAGCCTTGAATAATTGATTCTAGAGTACTGGAGACCGTCATGGGCCGAATATTCCTCTATCACGTTGATGTTTTCGGAGAGTTCAAAACGGAACCTTTCTTGCACAACAAATAATTTATGGTGCACTCTTTTCCAAGCCTCCAAATAGAAGCAAATAAAACAGCTCTGACACAGAACAGATTCCTGAAAATGTATAATTTTATATTTTCTGTTCCTATTAAATTAGATCCAAATGCTCGGAATCAATCTTCCACTGCAGTGAAATAACTTTTTTTTTTTAAGTTCAGTTTTTTCTGCTTCTACATTTATTTGAATCTGTTTCTTTAGGAAAGGGGTAAAAAAAAATGTACAGCTATAACTAGGGTATTGAAAATAAAAAGAGTCAATGTACTGTCTTCAGCTGGAATTCCCATTTCCTGGAAGTTTGACCTGGCGATCAGATGTCTGACTCTTTTAGGAATCAAGGTGAAGAAGAATAAACACCCCAAACTACCACGGCCAGAAAGAGTCCAGCTGAAATTCTTAAAAGCCGGGGGCAGATCAGTCAGCTGCTAACCAAGCGGCGAGTTTGGAAAACTCATCATGGGGACTGCTGCCAACAGTCATGGGTGGTCACTAACAAGAGAAGCCTCCAAACAAATGATTCTACATGATGTGATTTGGATCTGTTTTACTACATGGCCAGGGCTGAGAGAACTGTCACTGTCCCGCTGAAAGATCAAATTATGGTGATGTAATGAGGAACTGCTTGGCACAAACCACATGAAACAGAGAGGGATACATTCCTGTTTCTGTCGAGGTTCTGGAATTATAACATGCATTCAAGGCATTACCATGCAAATTTAAGAAGCTTCTCTGGGCCAGTTAAAAAGGGTGTTTTGCGGAGTCTGAAATGAGGGACAGGAGCCCCGAAATCGATGTCATGACGCTCATAAGTGCTCCTGCAGATCTAAGTTTAGAATAAAATCTGTGTAGATTTTTTTTAGATGATGATACAGATACGAAAAAAGAGAAACGTGTATACATTAGTAAATACCAGCAACTTGGTCAATGTTGGCATTTAACTGTATAATCTCTGTGGAGCCCTGTTTCGAATTTTGCTTGCTTTATTATTATAATCATTATGAAATGTCAGCTCAATCTAGCCAGGCACCACCAAACGTCTTGCCTTGTTTTCACGTGTGCCTCTTCCCTGTGTCAAATGTTCTGCAGTTTAACGTTCATTTCAGCCAAGAAACTACGGCACAGCTCATTTGAGCGTGACTCACAGCGTCTGTCACATCTTGCTCAGGGGAAACCGCTCTAATCACAATCATACGGGAAAAGGGGAGCTGTCCTTTTAAAAGAAACCCGGGGCCGACTCCATCACAGCAGTGAGGCTCAACCACAACCCCCGTAACCAGTTCCTGATGCTGAAACGGGAGAGGCCTGCCAAGTCCCCCCTCTGCCAGGAGGGGGCAGCAGTGGTAAAAACTCCCTTCTGCTTAGGCATTGCTTAGCACTAAGTTTCTATTTAGGGGAAAAAATGAAAATTGTACAGTTTCAAAACAAAACTAAGAATAAAGGGCTCGGCACTTGATTTAGGGATCAGGAATAACTTTGTACAAATTTACGTCCCTGGCCTTCAGCTGATTTTCATAAGGAGGAGGAGGAGGAGGAGGAGGAGGAGGAGATTGGATTTCTACCCCGCCCTTCACTACCCAAAGGAGTCTCAGAGCGGCTTAAAAACTCCTTTCCCTTCCCCTCCCCACAACAGACACCTTGTGAGGTGGGTGGGGCTGAAAGAGCTCTTTCCAGAACTGTCCTTGAGAGAACAGCTCTGAAAGAAGGAGAAGAGATTGGATTTCTACCCCTTCACTACCCAAAGGTGTCCCAGAGCAGCTTACAAACTCCTTCCCCTTCCCCTCCCCACAACAGACACCCTGGGAGGTAGGCGGGGCTGAGAGAGCTCTTGACAGAAACTGCTCTGTTTCAAGAACAGCTGTGCCAGAACAATGGCTTGCCCAAGGTCCTCCGGCAGCTGCAAGTGGAGGAGTGGGGAATCAAACCCGGTTCTCCCAGATTAGAGTCCGCGCACTTAACCACTACACCAAACTGGCTCTAAGTAGGTCATGCGTCCTAGGACCTACTTTGTTCTCCCCTCCCTTTTTTGAATTTTATGGAGGACAAAGACAGAGCGGAAGAGCACAGAGAAGGCAGATGGTTAAACCATGTAAATGAGTATCCTGGGCTGGAGTGGCTCCCCTGTAAGTAACACATAGGCACTTGTGTTTTGATTTACACCAATTCTTCCAGGATTAAGCGAGTTGGGGACAGGGCAACTAGCTCTCTGGCCAAGGCACCCGGGTGGCTGAGGGGTAGATGAAGACCACATCCCCTGAGGGCCACACAGTGATGGGTCAGGGTGCTGAGAGAGCCAGTGTGGTGTAGTGGTTAAGAGCGTGGATTCTAATCTGGGTGAACCGGGTTTGATCCCCCACTCCTCCACATGCAGCTGCTGGTGTGACCTTGAGTCAGTCACAAGTTCTTTCAGAGTAGTTCTCTCACTGGCAGTCCTCGAAAGAGCTCTCTCAGCCCATCTACCTCACAGGGTGTCTGTAGCGGGGAGGCGGAAAGGAGTTTGTAAGCCACTCTGAGACTCCTTCAGACGGTGAAGGGTGGGGTATAAATCCAATATCATCATCTTCTTCACTGTGGGGCTTGACTTGCCCCTTGCCACCAGTGGCATGGGAGGACCATGGCGTCGCCCCCCTCCTGGCTGCGCCCTGTGCCACCTGCACACTGTGTTGCCAACCTCCAGGTGGTCCCGAATAAATAAATGGAAGTACAGCAAAGAGTGGAAGTACAGCAAAGAGGGTTGTGCATATAACAACGCAGTCAAAAACTGTAACACTGTACCCAAAAATACTTGACACTTGATTCAAAACATCCTTATATTAACAGTGTAGTATTCTAAATAACCATTCAGATCCATTCCAAAGACACCAATGCAAATAGTCCAATACAGTTCAACAAATTCCTAACAGTTGATAAATGTCTACGAAACTAAGAGGAGTAACAGTTGATGGATGTCTACAAAACACAGCTGCCAAGAGGTTTGGAGATGGACCACCCGGGTTCCCATCCATTTCCTTCCAGGACTGCGTGATGGAGCACCAAGCTCTACATGTTTATATTTGTATATCTATTCCAACCAGCTTGAATAATAGATATAGACCGCTGTATACAGTCAAGAGAAATATCTAAGCCACGGTTCTCCCTTCCTGTTTTATCTTCACAACAGGCCCTGTGAGGCGGGCTGGGCTGAGACTGAGAGCCAGTCTGGTGTAGTGGTTAAGTGTGCGGACTCTAATCTGGGAGAACCGGGTTTGATTCCCCACTCCTCCACTTGCAGCTGCTGATGTGACCTTGGGTGAGTCACAAGCTCTGGCACAGCTGTCCTTGAAAAAGAGCTGTTTGTGTCAGAGCTCTCTCAGCCCCACTTACCTCACGGGGTGTCTGTTGTGGGGAGGGGAAGGGAAAGGAGTTTGTAAGCCGCTCTGAGACTCCAAGTGAAGGGTGGGGTATAAATCCAATCTCCTCCTCCTCCTCCTCCTCCTTCTGTAATGAGGCCAAGATCATCCTGTGAGCTTCATAGCTGAGGAAGGATCTAAACCCGGGTCTTCCATGTCCTTTTGTTGTTCAGTCGCACAGTCGAGTCCGACTCTTCGCGACCCCAAGGACCAGATCACGCCAGGCCCTCCTGTCTTCCGCTGTCCTCTGAAGTTGGCTCAATTTCATGTTCGTTGCATCTATGACACTGTCCAACCATCTCATCCTTTGCCGTCCCCGTCTTCTTTGACCTTCAATCTTTCCCAGCATCAGGGTCTTCTCCAGTGAGTGCTCCCTTCTCATTTGGTGGCCAAAGTATTTGAGCTTCAGTTTCATTATCTGGCCTTCCAGGGAACAGTCAGGGTTGATTTCTTTTAGGATTGACTGATTTGATCTCCTTGCAGTCCAAGGGACTCTCAAGAGTCTTCTCCAGCACCATAGTTCACAAGAATCTATTCTTCGGCGCTCGGCCTTCCTTATAGTCCAACTCTTGCAGCCATACATGACTACTGGGAATACCATTGCTTTGACTATGTGGACTTTTGTGGGCAGGGTGATGTCTCTACTTTTTATCATGCTGTTTAGGTTCGCCATCGCTTTCCTCCCAAGGAGCAGGCGTCTTTTAATCTCATGGCTGCTGTCACAGTCTGCGGTGATCTGGGATCCCAGGAACGTGAAGTCTGTCACTACTTCCATGACTTCCCCTTCTGTTTGCCAAGGAGTGATGGGGCCGGATGCCATGATCTTAGTTTTTTTGATGTTGAGCTTCAAGCCCACTTTTGCGCTCTCCTCTTTTACCCTGAGCAAGAGGCTCTTAAGGTTCTCTTCACTTTCTGCCATTAGAGTGGTATTGTCTGCATATCTGAGGGTGTTGATCTTTTCCCCAGCAATCTTAATTCCCGCTTGTGATTCATCCAGGCCAGCATTTCTCATGATGTACCAGGTCCTAGTTCGACACTAACCACACCATCACACTATCTCTCCAGTTTTGTCGGAAATGAAGCATCCCTCCCAGCAAGCGTTCCCTCTAAGCTGAGTTAGTGTGAGCTAGCTCACAGTTTTTTACCATCTGGCTCTCGCATTTTTGTCTTAGCTCGGGAAGGAGGGCTCCAGAGCAAACTCATTTATGCAGTAGCCAAATCGCTGGCTCACAACTTTAATGCCAGGAGCTCACAAAGCAGAATTTTTGCTCACGAGACTCCACAGCTTAGGGGGAGCATTGGCTGCGGAACCCAGATGGAAACATCATCGGAACACACAATTACCATACCTTAACCTGCCTTGAGCCGCTCTCTGGAGAGACAGGACACTCATTTTTCTAAACAAATAAATACATAAACAAGACCTCCTTTGGGATGGCAGAATAACTCGAGCTGTCCCCTGCCTGCCAGTAAAAAGATTACAGGCCCCCATGCGGGAAGCTGCTGCAGGAGATCCTCCTCATGGACTTGCTTGAAAACATCACCCCCACCCCATCACTGCTCTGGCTAGATTCAGAGCCACTCTCAGTTATCTATATATCTAATAGCGAAGTTGCCCCCGGAATGCGGATCGCTAAATCAGCACTCTGGGGGCAGCTGGGGGGCCGGGGGAGGTTTGTGCACATGTGGGCCAGTCCCCACGTGTGCATAAAAATGCAAAAAGTTGAAAAAAATTTCAGGGGGATGTTTAAATCCCCCCGAAAGTTCAAGAGCGTCTCCTGCGCGTGCGCAGGAGACGCTCTGCGACCTACCGGGCTTGCGTGCGGGGGAAGGGAGCGAACGGCCGGTGAGGCCCAGCAGTGGCGGCGGTGGGGGAGAAATACCGGTGAGGAGGGGGAAGAGACGTGGAGCCAGCGTTCCCGTGAAGGGAAGAGAAGCGGCCTGCAGCAACGTCCCGGCCGGAGTCCCTCGCAAGTCCCATGGAGCGGGAGGGGGGCAGCCAAGCGCAACGGCTCTCGCGCCGCCCCTTCAGGCCTCCGAGGGTCTATTCTTGGGGGGGGAGACAGAGAACGGGGGAGAGACAGAGACGAGGGGAAGAGAGAGAACAGGGGGGAAGAGAGAACGGGGGGAAGAGAGAGAATGGGGGAGAGAGAGAGACTGTGGGGCGAAGAAAGAGAAAGGGGGGAGAGAGAGACTGGGGGGAAGAGAGAGAAGGGGGGAGAGAGATACAGAGAGAGAGAGAGACGGGGGGAGAAGAGAGAGAAGGGGGGAAGAGAGAGAAGGGGGGGAGAGAGAAGGGGGGGAGAGACAGAGCCTGGGGGGCGAAGAGAGAGAACGGAGTTCAAGATGAACTCAGTACGCAACATTTTGTTGCGGGTCTCCACTTGTATTAAAGTAAAAAGCAAACTCCAGGATGCCCAGGCTCAAGCCCTCAGTCTAGCATGGAAGCTTGCTTGGTGACCTTGGGCTCGTCATGCAGTCTCAGTCCAGTCTACCTCACAGGGTGGTTGTGAGGATAAAACGGAAGAAAGGGAGAATGTTGTGAGCCACTTTGAGTCCCTGTGGGGGAGAAAAGCAGGGTATAAGGGAAGTAAATAATACTAGAATAAATAAAGGCCATTTCTGCATGGGTTATCTGACAGGGGAGCTGCGGTGGCTCAAGTGGTTAAGACGCTGAACTGCAGGCTGTGGAAGGTCAGTAGTTCAGCAGTTCAAGACCCGAGTTGCCACATGACGGAGTGAGCTCCTGTCTCTAGTTCCAGCTCCTGCCAACCTAGCAGTTCGAAAGCAAGAAATTGCAAGTAGATAAAGAGGTACCACTTAGGTTGGAAGGTAACAGCGTTCCGTGTACCTTGGTGTTTAGTCATGCCAGCCACATGACCACGGAAACATCTTCGGACAGCGCTGGCTCTTCGGCTTGGAAACGGAGATGAGCACCGCAACCCTAGAGTCAGATTCGACTGGCTTTCGAGCAAGGGAGACCTTTACCTTTACCATTTATCTGACAGGAGTTCAATGGTTTGGGGAACTATCCCCCCCTCTCCCCAGCTTCCCCACAGCATTATGGTTCCTTCGTGCACCTCCAGGGGATTCCCTCAGCTTTTCGTAGATCTTTCTCAAATTTGCTTTGCTCCAAAATTTTGGGAAAGGTCACAGTAAAGCCTGGATGGTTGCTGTGTGGGTGGGGAAATTTGGATTTTCTGTCCCGCATGGCAGCCATTTTCCATTACCCTGTCCCTGTGGCAGCCATTTCCTTCCCCTGCCACCAGGGGGCTTTTAATTATTATTTTTAAGAGCATTGGCACCAGCATATCATTATATCGATGTACTATAATAGCTAGCAAGGTCATGCTAAAGATCTTACAAGCTAGGCTTCAGCAGTACGTGGATAGAGAACTGCCAGAAGTACAAGCTGGGTTTCAAAGAGGTAGAGGGACTAGAGATCAAATTGCCAACGTTCTCTGGATTATGGAGAAAGCAAGGGAGTACCAGAAAAACATCTACTTCATTGAGTATGCTAAAGCCTTAGATTGTGTGGATCACAACAAACTATAGCAAGTCCTTATGGGAGTACCAGAGATGGGAGTACCTCACATGCCTCCTGAGAAACCTGTATAAGGGTCAAGAAGCGACATGGAACAACTGATTGGTTTAGCATAGGAAAAGGAGTATGACAAGAATGTATATTGTCACCCTGCTTATTTAATTTATATGCAGAGTACATTATGCGAAATGCCAGCCTGGATGAATCACAAACCGGAATTAAGATTGCCGGGAAAAACATCAACAACCTCAGATATGCAGACGATACCACTCTAATGGCAGAAAGTGAAGAGGACCTAAAGAGCTTCTTGCTGATGATGAAAGAGGAGAGCGCAAAAGTTGGCTTGAAACTCTACATTAAAAACAACAACTAAGATCACGGCATCCGGCCCCATCACTCCTTGGCAAATAGAAGGGGAAGTCGTGGAAGCAGTGACAGACTTCACATTCCTGGTTCCAAGATCACTGCAGACAGTGACAGCAGCCATGAAATTAAAAGACACCTGCTAATTGGGAGGAAAGAGATGGCAAACCTAGCATAATAAAAACTAAAGACATCACCCTGCTAACAAAAGTCCGCATTGTCAAAGCTATGGTATTCCCAGTAGTAATGTATGGTGCGAGAGTTGGACTATAAGGAAGTGCTGAAGAATAGATTCTTTTGAATCATGGTGCTGGAGAAGACTCTTGAGAGTCCCTTGGACTGCAAGAAGATCAGTCAATCCTAAAAGAAATCAACCCTGACTGTTCCCTGGAAGGCCAGATAATGAAACTGAAGCTCAAATACTTTGGCCACCCAATGAGAAGGGAGCCCTCACTGGAGAAGACCCTGATGCTGGGAAAGATTGAAGGTCAAAGAAGACGGGGACGGCAAAGGATGAGATGGTTAGACAGTCTTATTGATGCAATGAACATGAAATTAAGCAAACTCCAGAGCACGATGGAAGACAGGAGGGCCTAGTGTGATGTGGTCCATGGAGTCGCAAAGAGTCAGACTTGTCTGTGCGACTGAACAATAACAACAACAAATAATAGCAGTAGATTGTAAACTATATTGTCAGCTTTCATTTTTTAAAAAGTAAAACTCTATTCCCTTCATTAGTTGCTTTAGATATTCCAGGCTGTATGTCTTGGCATTGTAGGACCTGACGTTTCACCAGTAGCTATGACTGGCATCCTCAGAGGTATAACGCAGAAAGATGGCGTACTCTCTGTGTCAATATGAGAAGAAAAATGGTAGCCAGGTAATTTATATCTACTCAGGAAGGAGGGGTAGGGCTGAGTCATTATCTTGTAGAAGTTCCCCAGGCTGTGACATGCTAATGGAGGAGCTTTCCTGAGGAGGTTCTTTTGCATATGGATTGGCTGGCTTTTGAAATTCTAATCTTATCTGTAGTGCTATTGAAAGATGTAGAGCATTTTGTGTTTTTCAGGACAGGAAACCACACCCTATTTATTTTTAAACTCCCTTCTTAACTGTTGAAATTGTGTTTATGTTTATGAATGGCTTCCCTGTGTAATCTGACATGGTAACTGGATGTGTTGTCCAGCCTTTCAGTCTCTATTCCCTTTGCTTGCAGAATTATAAGGAAAAGGGTTTATCTTTGCACAGGAAAGGGCTAGAGACTCTCTTTTTTAATGAAAGCTGGGAATTCAGAATACACATGAAGCTGCCTTCTACTGAATCAGACCCCCTTGGTCCATCAAGGTCAGTATTGTCTGAAATGACTGGCAGCGGCTCTCCAGGGTCTCAGGCAGAGGGTCCTTCACATCACCTCCTACCTGGTCCTTTTAACTGGAGATGCTGGGGGTTGAACCTGGGGCCTTCTGCATGCCAAGCAGAGGCTCTACCACTGAGCCATGGCCCCTCTCCCTGCTATCAATGGTATATTGATATAACAATATTCTAGTGTGATTATTTTTAATGCAAATGCCCTTGGTGCCCAGAGAGGGCCAAGTCAGGGGAACTGAAGAAGGGAAACTGCAGACCAACCTGCCAAGTGGAAGCCCCACTGCTGCTGAGTTTTATGTATCCTTTCGACCATCAGTAGTATTAGAGTTCCCAGCTCTGGGATGGAAAATACCTGTAGATTTGCGGGGTGGAGCCTGAAGAGAGTGGGGTTTGCGGAAAGAAGGGACTTCCTCCCTTTCTCACAATACAAGAACTCGTGGGCACTCAACGAAATGGCTGAATGGATAAAAGGAAGTCCTTCTTCACCCGAAGAGTGATGAACACATGGAATTCACTGCCACAGGAGGTGGTGGCAGCTACAAGCATGAATGGCTTCAAAAGGGAACTGGATAAATATATGGAGCAGAGGTCCATCAGGGGCTATTAGCCACAAGGTATAGATAGGAACACTCAGGCTGGGGCAAGTGATGCTCTGTATTCTTGGTGCTTGGGGGCAATGTTCCCTCTAAGCTGTGGAGTCTTGTGAGCAAAAAAATCTACTTTGTGAGCTACTGGCATTAAAGTTGTGAGCGAGCGATTTGGCTGCTGCATAAATTAGTTTGCTCTGGAGCCATCCTTCCTGAGCGAAGACAAAAGTGCGTGAGCCAGAGGCTAAAAAACTGTGAGCTACCTCACACTAACTCAGCTTAGAGGGAACACTGCTTGGGGGGCAGCAACAGTGGGGGGGCTTCTAGCGTTCTGGCCCCACTGGTGGACCTCCTGATGGCACCTGGTGTTTTTGGCTACTGTATGACAGAGCGTTGGACTGGATGGGCCATTGGCCTGATCCAACATTGGCTTCTCTGATGTTCTTATAATGCTGTCCAGGGCTCTTTTTGTAGCAGGAACTCCTTTGCATATTAGGCGACACACCCCTAATGTAGTCAATCCTCCAAGAGCTTACAGTAGCCCCTGTAAGAAGAGCTCTGTAAGCTCTTGGAGGATTGGCTACATTAGAGGTGTGTCGCCCTATATGCAAAGGAGTTCCTGCTACAAAAACAGCCCTGCGATATCTTATTTTGTTGTTAGAGAAGCATTCAGTCATATGAACCCTGCCCTTCAGTCTGCGATGGAGCAGCCCATGCACAGATTTACCACCTCAGTGAGAACTAGAAGACGTAAATCTTCAGAACGGTCAGGTCTCTTTTGTGTAAAAAAAATTGGCTTCTCCGCAGCAGACTCGGCCTTTTCATTAAGTACTAATTGATATGGCTAGGACATTTATGCCAGCGTAAGCCTCCATCTGCAGGGACTCTGGTGGTTGCAGAAGACAGTCAAGGCAAGGGAATATCGGCCTGGCCTGTTCTCACAGGGAAACCAAATACTCTGCACAACATTTTAATGTTTGTTCATATATCATGGAAAGGTTGTGCAGATTCAGAGTGAGCCCGGAGAGAGGAAAAACTTTGCAAGTGCGTTCTGTTGCAGCCATACTGTTGGCCGGCTCGGGCCTGTAGCCAGGATTTTTTAATTTGGGGGGGCCTTTAAATAAGTCAGGGAGCACCCCGCACAGACACACACACCCCAAAGGAGTGCCACAAATTAAAAATTGGAAGCTGGGGGGGGGTCTGGGCTGGATGGGAAGTCAGGGGGCCTTGGCAGTAAGTCAGGAGGCCAGGCCCCAAGATGCCCCATTGTGGCTACGGGCCTGGGCCGACTTCTCGTTATAGAAGGACACAGGGCCGGCTCACCCACTAGGCGAACACGGCATTCGCCTAGAGCGCCGGGCCCTGGATGGGGCGGCGGGCCCTGGATTGGGTGCTGATCTCCCCCCCTGCCAAAAGCCCATGCACCATTGCTGCTCCCAGCTGTGAAAGGCCTGCCCCACACCTGGCCTGCGTCCTCAGTCTGCTGCCCTGCCCCACCGCCACCGCCCTCTACCTGGCCGAGCCGCCCGCCGCCTTCTTCCCGCTGCCGCCACCACTGCCATGCCCTCCCCGCCCCTTGAGCTGCCTTGAGAAATGCAGGCAGAGTAGAAAAGGGGTGGATCAGAACAGGCCTTTTGCGGGAAAGGGTAGAGGTCCGGTCTGGTTGGGGGGAGGGCAGCTGGTTGCAAGGCGCTTCTTTCCCAGGGCAAAGAAGACTCCTTGTGGTGACTGAGAGCGGCCCTTCCTTCCCTCACCGTGCCTGGGGCCTGCTGCTGAAATTCGTTACAACAGAGCAAAAGACTTTGTAAGCTAAACAGCACAGTGAGAAAATGTTACAGTTAGTGGCCTCTATGCAAAAATCACACTATGTACTCTTCACAGGCAAGATCATCCTTGAATGTTGCAAAGCTTGTGTCTTGAAGCAATTCATTGTACTCTTCAGTAAAACTACAGACTTATGCAGACCCAGCTAAGAAGGTGCCTTGCTTGCCAATCTCCCCTTGCCAATCTCACTGTGACTCCTTGTGAAAACAGGAACCCTCCCTGTGACAACAGGAGCCTCTCCGGGTGTGCCTCGCAGAGATTTTCCTATTGCCACCCATTAGATCTAGTCTTGCAATCCGGAACAAGAGAGAATAGATCTGCTCCATCTTCTACATGACAGCCATCTTCTACATGTCAGTCCTCAGAGTACATCAACAGATATGGCCCAGGAGCTCTGAGCTTCCGAGGTGGGTGGGTACCTAGTCTACATCAGGAGTATAGTGTGTGAAGAAGAGGGGCCTGAAGTCATCACTCTTAACCATTTGAGGGGGCGGCTGCCCCCCCAATATATTTTTAAAAATGGGATTTTGCAGAAAGACCTTTGCAGAACCCTAAACTGCAGCCGTGGCAGGTTTCATCACGTGGATTCTTTTACCCACATGGTGCCAGCCCTTGGCTATTATATATAAGGAATTTTAAAAGATTATCTTGATGGCACATAGCTTGTTTTCATGAGCCTTCAGGAAAGGGTTTCAGCACACTGCAATATATGTAAATATAAAAATAACAACAGAGAAACCAGTCTACCAAGGCCGCTTGATTGGACTATATGGGGAGTGCTGTGGGCAGAATTGGCCTGGAGTTCCACAGTTCCCAGTGAGAGGATTTGGGCTCGGGTAGAGGGTGGTAGCGTCTTGCCTTCCAAACATGGAAAGCCACATATTCAATGAAAGAGGGATTAGAGCATGGATTTGTACTACCCGGGAAGGAAGGGCCTGCTTTATGGCCTCCTCCGCCACACAGCGCAATTCATTTCACTGGGGTTTTTCTTTTAATTATTTCCAATTGCCCAAATGGAAGGTAATTGATGAACAAAAGTGCTTTGGAGGCCCAAGAGGTTGTGGTCTAAAGCAAGGAAATTGTACGAAAGTGCAAGTTTGGCACAAGGCTGAACACAAGGAGAAGAGTACGAAGGGGTTCCCTTGCTGAAGCCATCTATTAAGGTTTCCATTTGCCATCGAGGGCACTCATTAAAACAAATGGGGGAGACCATTTATATTCCTTTTTTCCCCATTTTTACCAGCCTGGTGTGTTGACAGGCACACTTTTAAGAGCTGCCCACTAACTTTTATATTAGCCTCAACGGAGGACTTGCAATTGCAAGCATTACATAGAGCCCGTGTCCTTACAAAGGTCTCCTAAAGCAGTGTATACCTGCTGAAAAAAATGGCAACGCTTCTGGCACTATCCATTTACTCCCAGCAGTGCAGAAGTCGTGTGTGATTTGCTCTGAGCATGCTGAAGGAGATCCCCAAAAGCTTGGACTCTCTCCTGGCCGGCTCTCAGGTGGGTGTGTGCTCGTGGCTGCCTCAAACAATGAAGCAGGCTGAGGTAATGATCTCAGGTGGTGAATTTTGGAAGGCGGCAGCCTCTCTTGCCCCCACAGTGGCATCTTTGCTGCCACTACCGAGAGCCAGTTTGGTGTCGTGGTTAAGTGCGTGAACTCTGCTCTGGGAGAACCAGGTTTGATTCCCCACGCCTCCGCTTACAGCTGCTGGATGACCTTGGGCAAGCCGTAGTTCTGTCAGAGCTGTTCTTTCAAGGACCATTCTGGAAAGAGATCTCTCAGCCCCGCCCACCTCACAGGGTGTCTGTTGTGGGGAGGGGAAGGGAAAGGAGTCTGTTAGCCGCTCTGAGACTCCGAGTGAAGGGTGGGGTATAAATCCAGTCTCATCCTCCTCCTCCTCTTCCTCCTTCCCCTCCTTTTCCTTCTCCTTCTGCCCCATCCCTCTGTCAGGAACTCAGGAAGCCCCATTAGGCAGGTGTGCCCTGGTAAACCAGGAGGTAAGGGACTTAATTGCTCTTCCTCCTGGGCAAGCAGGGAAAGAAAGAGGAGCTGGTGGCCTCAAGTGGCATCCCTTGTGAAGCCACCATAGTGTCAGTGGACCTTCCTGATACAAGGTGGCCCTCCTGCATTTCCCATACAGGTCTCTGAGGGACCTTCCAGCTCATGGCTCCTATTCTTACGACTTCACTACACATAGGGCTGCCAACGTTGCCTTGGTAGATGCTGGGAAGTTTGAGAGGAGGTGCCCGGGGAGGGTTGCGTTTGGGAATAAGATGTCACATCTGGGTGATGCTCTAGGCTGCCTCCCCTAGTCTCTATGGTCTTTACCATATAGAGGAAATGCCTAGAGTGTCATGGTATGGGCACCATTCTTTTCCCTCCCACTCCTCAGTTCCTTGGGGGCAGGAAATTGGTGGATAAACAGGATGCCTAACTACATGTAACATTTCCAGGGGTCATTTTGTAGAAAAAGAGGTGCAGGAGCTCATTAGCACAACTTATTAGCATAGCTTATTTGCAGATGCCACACCCCCTGACATCACCGGAAGTGTGTCAGAAGGTAACACCCACGGCTCAGGCGCCACTGGACTCTTTTGGATTGCTAGCTATGGGGACGACGACGTGCAGATCTGTCCTGGCAAAGGAGGGAGAGCTTGTACCTAAATAAAACTTGGTCTTAAAGGTGCCACTGGACTGTTTTGGACCGGGGGTTGGGGGGGCTCTGCAACTTACCTGGTTGCTTCTTGCTCTGACTGAGGGCTGCTGGGAGCAGGGGGCGGGGCTTGTTGCATGTGCCCACCCCCTGGGCTCTTTACTGCCGGAGCTCCGCTCCTGTGCGCTCCTGCAGGAAATGACCCCTGAACATTTCCCACTTTTCGCACCTGGGTCCTGCAAGAACCATGCCCAGAACATAGTTCCAGGTGTGCAGGGGCACAATTTGGATCAGAACTACAGTGAGTGGGGAGAGGAGGCTGCAGTCTTGTCCCCATTTCCCTGACTTGAAACACTGGAAAACTGTTGTTTGCCCCAGTGGGAAATCATATACTGATAGGCAACCATGCATATGAATGGGCTATGGGGGTGGGGTGCATGATGGCTCTCTTGAAGTGTTTGAGGAGGTCAGGGAAATGTTCCTGTTGGCAGCAGAGGATAGGACTCGCAATAATGGGTTTAAATTAACAGTGGGTAGGTACCGGCTGGATATTAGGGGGGGGAAATTGAGAGTAAGAGTTGTGCAACAGTGGAATCAGCTGCACAGGGAGGTGGTGAGCTCCCTGTCACTGGCAGTCTTCAAGCAGCGGCTGGATGAACAGCTTTAAGCTGATCCTGCATTGAGCAGGGGGTTGGATTAGATGGCCTCTATGTCCCCTTCCAAGGGGCTGTGGTGGCTCAGTGGTAAAGATGCTGAACTGCAGACTGGAAGGTTGGTAGTTCAGCAGTTCAAGACCCGAGTGCCGCATGATGGAGTGAGCCCCCGTCTCCGGCCCCAGCTCCTGCCAACCTAGCAGTTTGAAAGCAAGAAATTGAAAGTCGATAAATAGTACCCTTTTGGTGGGAAGGTAACAGCATTCCGTGCGCCTCAGTGTCTAGTCATGCCGGCCACATGACCACGGAAACTTCTTCAGACAGCGTGGGCTCTTCAGCTTGGAAACCGGGATGAGCACCACCCCTTAGAGTTGGATTCGACTGGCTTTTTGAGCAGCCCCTTCCAGCTCTATGATTCTAAGTTTCTCTAAAGGGCAGGCGCTGGCTCCCCGAGACCATTCCAGAGAAAACAGTGCTGGTCAGATGTTTGAGCACCCTGTCCATCCATGCCACAGTCCTAAGCTGAATCAGGCCCCCACGTGGCTGAGAACTGACTCATGAGCAGTGTTCCCTCTAAGCTGAGTTAGTGTGAGCTAGCTCACCGTTTTTTAGCCTCTGGCTCGCACATTTTTGTCTTAGCTCAGGAAGGAGGGCTCCAGAGCAAACTAATTGATGCAGTATCCAAATTGCTCACTCACAACTTTAATGCCAGTACCACACAACATAGAATTTTTGCTCACAGGACTCCACAGCTTAGAGGGAGCCTTGCTCATGAGTGCAAAGCTCACTTTGCATGTCTGATCAGTCGGACCCAAGGAGGATGCCCGGAAAAGGAATTTGTTGTTAAGGCTTGTGGCTGTGGCACTAACGCCACACCTCTGGGCCTCTTTATTCTGCCTTCATATGCAAAAGAGTACCTTGTCTTCAAAACACTCTGACCTGTTGGGAAGCTGAGATTCTCTATGGCCAGAAGTCAGTTAGAGATCACTCTTCTTTTTCTGAGTCGATGCCCACATATGACTCCTCTTTGAGCCTCAGTGAGGAAAGTTAAACATGAATGAAGTCATCATCATCGTCAACAACAACAACAACAACGCAAGGTGATATTGCTCATATTGACAGAGCTCTGTCACTCCAGTCTGCAGTTGAGGACTTCCACATGACTGTCAAACTTGGGTCTCGTTTCCTATGAACTTCTTAATTGTCTTTGGTTGTATGCTCAGAGCTATTTTTGGGCAGGAACGCACAGGAACGGAGTTCCGGCTGGCTCCCGAGTCAGCCACACCCAGCAGAAACTCATTAGCATAATAGGCCACACCCAACAGCAGACACTCATTAGGATTGGCTACATTAGGGGTGTGTGGCCTAACATGCAAAGGAGTTCCTGCTACAAAAAAAGGCCCTGGGTTTTGACAACAAACAAGGCAAACAGAATAATAAGCAAAAGGTGGGTGTGGCTGGATGACCACACTTCTGGTAACATGGGGGTGCGGCCTAATGCGCTAATGAGCTGTGCTGTTGGGGTGTGGCCTAATATGCTAATGTACCTCTGCTGTTGGGTGTGGCCTATTATGCTAATGAGTTCCTGCTGGGCTTTTTCTACAAAAAGAGCCCTGTGTATGCTCATCATCCTGTTCGTTCTGGTTGGGAAGGGGGAAGTCTGAGAGTGTGTGGATGTGGGGGTGTGGAGACCGGGGAAGAATGTTTGCTTTGACCTTGGGTACCAGACACTGCTCGATAATGTAACCATATATTTGCAGGTGCTGTAGGGACGGCTAACGGTGCATAGTAGATTTTGGCAGGCTGGATGTATTGGTGTGATTGGACCAATTGTAAGGCGGGGCGGGTTGTTTGAATTAGGTATAATATCAGAACTGGCACCAAGGGGAGTCAGTTCTGACACAGAGAAGTCTTAGCCTGAAGCATCTTCATCTCTCAATAAACAAATCACTGCCAACAGAGTGTTGTTGGGAGTAAGTTTGTTCAAGAGCTCCTTCATGCAAAACTAATGCTTACCAATAGAAAGCAGGTATGGGAGAGAGAAGATTTTATTGTATTTAGCCATAGGCCATTACAAACCACAGACAGAGAAGAACACAATAAAACGTAAAAATTGTATAAAATAAGATACAGTCCAACATTATAAATCCATAAAACCGAGGTTATGAACAGTTAATTAATTCACAACATACCCACTAAAATCAGTATTAGCTAGGAGCAGCGTTGGCCCGTACCAGGCACCCTTGTAGCGAGTTGTCGTTGTCTGCGGGAGTTTGTCTGAAGCCATACAACAAACTTATTAGAGTCTGTATTTCACTTTTAAAGAAAAGATGCCACCAATATAAAATATAATTAATTTCTTAAAAGTAAGGTTAAGGTAAAGGTCTCCCTTGCTCGAAAGCCAGTCGAATCTGACTCTAGGGTTGTGGTGCTCATCTCCATTTCAAAGCCGAAGAGCCAGCGCTGTCCGAAGACGTTTCCATGGTCATGTGGCCAGCATGACTAAACACCAAGGTGCACGGAATGCTGTTCCCTTCCCACCAAAGTGGTACCTATTTATCTACTTGCAATTTCTTGCTTTCGAACTGCTAGGTTGGCAGGAGCTGGAACCAGAGACGGGAGCTTACTCCGTCATGCGGGAACTCAGGTATTGAACTGCTGAACTACCGACCTTCCACAGCCTGCAGTTCAGCGTCTTAACCACTTGAGCCACCACAGCTCCTTATAGGGAATCAGTCCCTTGGTACACTGAGGTCACTATGGTCTACTCAGGCCCCTGCCACACGGCAGGGGAAAAGCCCTTTAAAGCGCGGCTTTTAAAAGCCGCGCCAACGTTGATACGGCTCGGCGGGATCCCACGATCCCCCGGCCGAGCCGCCTTTTCTCCCCGGCGCGATCAAACGCCGGAGAGAAAAGACGGCTCTAACCGGGAGCCGGCCGAACTGCGCATGCCTGAGCATGCGCAGTTCGTCTCCGGCCCGGGGATGTGCCGGCGCAAAGACGCGCCGGCGATCAGACACCCGGGAAGAGGCGCCTCGTCCATTTGAACCACCGAGGTAGGTGGTTCAGTTTGAGGCGCTTTTTCCCGGGAAAGGGACAGTTTGGCCACGGAAGCAAGACGCTTCCCAGATGTTGTGGTGTGATCGCGCCGGTTTGATCCGGCCCCAAACTGTCCCGTTCCCGGGCCAAATCGCCTCGTGTGAACGGGGCCTCAGACTGGCTATGGCTCTGCAGGGTCTTTCAGGCTGAGGTCTTTCAAATCACCTACCCTCTGGATCTTTTTAACTAGAGATGCCAGGGATTGAACCTGGGACCTTCTGCATGCCAAGCAGAGGCTCATGCACTGAGCCTCCAGAATATCTTTCTGATATTCTTTCCTCGGCATGTTAAACTTGGCTCATGGATTGTCTTTAGATCCAGCTGAAATGATCCATTTACTGTTTTCAACTCCTCCCACAGCACTGGAAAGAACCTGATGTTGTTCATCTCATTTTGCATTTATTACACTCACAGTCCTTTTAAAGTGAAAGTTAAGTAGCCAAATAAAGGGGCTTGAATAGTTGTACAGTTTAAATGTTGTTTTAAAAGCCAATTTAACTTAGAAGTTGAGTTGAGTTGATAGGTTTCCATGTGTACCTCTCTTCCATCTCCTGCAAGGAAGCTCATAAATACTCGTGGGATTATGTGTTGGGGAATGCAGTCGAGTAGGTTTAAAGATGTGTGGAATAAAAAGTGAAAACAGATCTACTGATCTGATTTGTTACTTCCAAGATAACCAGGGGCTCCTTCCTATCTTCAACCATAACTAAGTCACAAGGGCCTGCATGGTACAGACATAGACAGCCGTTCCCTACTGATAGGCTTGTTAACCTTGAGCTGGCAACTGAGGGGGGGATCAGAAGAAGAAGAAGGCAATTGGATTTATACCCCGCCCTTCCCTTGGAATCTCAGAGTGGCTTACAATCTCCTTTCCCTCCCCCTCCCCACAACAGACACCCTGTGAGGTAGGTGGGGCTGAGAGCGCTCTCTCGAGAACTGCCCTTGAGAGAACAGCTCTGAAAGAACTTATGACTGACGCAGGGTCTCACCAGCAGCTGCATGCGGAGGAATGGGAAATCAAACCCGGTTCTCCCAGATTAGAGTCTGCACATTTAACCACTACACCAAACTGGCTCTCAGAAGCAGAGACAGGTAGGAATGACATTGTGTGACTTCACAATGTCATTTCCAGCCCCTCCCCAAAAACCCCAGGAAGTGACATCACCATGTTGGCACAACATTCTGGGAATCCCCCCAGTCTCTATGGTTCTTACCATAGAGATTGGGGAAGGCCTAGTGCATCATGCCAACACAGTAATACCACTTCTGGTTGGGTTTGTTGTTGTTTTTCAGTCTGAAATGGCAATGCATTATCTTGCAAAGCCATTTGCCCCTTCTTGTTTCTCCTACTGTTCATTGAAGCAGCAGTGGGTGCAGTGATAGAACTTATGATTTTAAGGTATTCCCTCACATTACTCCAGTGTACTAATTCCTGCCCTAAGGTTATGTGTTCGACCTTCCCTAAGGTTGTGTGTTCAAGCAGGCTCTCTTCAGCTCGTTGAGAGTTGCTTCCATAAACCTGTTGGAGTTGCTCTTTGGATTAAAAACTGTTTGAACTACTCCTCATTCTTCTGGTTTCTATTCTGGAACCCAGAAACATTTATTATTTATTTATTTATTTATTTTTGGCATTTATATCCCGCCCCATCCAATATACAGCTCGGGGCGGCTAACAAACGGCCATGCCGAAGTTAAAATATGCATACAAACAACAGCATAATAAAAACACTATATCTTGACATAAAATTTGGTGCTTTGATAATTTACATAAAATCCAAGATGGGCGACGTCCCACACTGGCGGCCAAGTTCTTCAAAGCAGGAGCGCCAGGAAGAATGTTTCCCCAGCTCTATTGGGTGACATCTATCCCCACTATGTGGGGTAGATGGTTGGAATATCATTGGTGGAATAGTGGCGGCGGCGGCTTCCCCTCAAAGGCCTGGTGGAAGAGCTCCGTCTTGCAGGCCCTGTGGAACTGCACTAGGTCCTGCAGGGCCCGGATCTCCTCCGGGAGCTGATTCCACCAGGTGGGAGCCGCCACCGAGAACGCCCTAGCCCTGGTTTGGGTCAACTTCACTTCCCGGGGGCCTGGAACCTCCAAGCAATGGAGATTCCCCGATCGCAGTGCGATTACAGTGGGAGCTGAGGGGAAAGGGTCAAAGGTTGCCCGCAACAAGGGCCAACGCGGCAGCCCTGCTTACAAATCTACACTGAAGTACTTTTGTAGCTATCACCAAGCAGCAGATAATTTACCCTGAAGCCGAATGTGGTTCAGACAGAAGGCAGACAAAGGCCCCGGTCAGATTAGGGGGAAAGGCACGGCTGAAGTGTGGCTTTTTAGAGCCGCAGCAAAAGAGAAGCACTGCAGCGGGCTCAGACAGATCCCCCGAGCCGCCACGCATGTGCTCCCCAGCGCGATCAGATGTGAGGGGGAAGCCACGGACAGGAGAGCGAGGCGAGGCTGATGCACATAAGAACATAAGAGACGCCAATGTTGGATCAGGCCAAAGGCCCATCCAGTCCAACACTCTGCGTCACACAGTGGCCAGAAATACCAGTGCCATCAGGAGGTCCACCAGTGGGGCCATGACATTAGAAGCCCTCCCACTGTTGACCCCCCCCCAAGCACCAAGAAGACAGAGCACCCCTTGCCCCAGAGCCCCTATCTATACCTTGTGGCTAAGAGCCACTGATGGACCTCCGCTCCAGATGCCTATCTAATTCCCTTTTGAAGCTGTCAAAATGTGTGCGCCTGCGCAGTTCGGCAGGGGACCTCGCATGCTGCGGGAGACGGGTGCGTCGGCGATCACAGGGCCGCCAGTGCAGCGGATTTTCTGGTAGGTAGTAGTGCTTAGCAGGTTTATTTTAACTCCGCATCTTCGGCTGGAAGAGATGGATCAGGGACGGGTGGGCGCCGCTTCCCAGATGTTGTGGTGTGATCGCGCCCGCTTGATGCGCCCCCGATCCATCCCTCTTGTGAATCTAATCTTCCCGTGTGACCGGGGCCAAAGTGGTAAAACTTTCCTTGGACTTCAGGCTTAAAGTTATTGAAGCCAACAGGCCTGGAGAAAAATGCACTGCCCCTCGAATAAAGACTTAATGTGTAGAAATAGGCAACTAAAGTTTTTCATGGAATGGAGGTAAATAACATCACCTGGTAAAGAACATCCCCTTAAGCTTCTGTTAGACAGATGGGACTCTTTTTTCCCTTCAGGCAGTTGGCAAGCCCTATGAATGCTCACCCATGAAAAATCCCCCCAACGTACAAGTCTAGCATACCAAGAAGCAGACTAGGCAAAGAGTTCAGCTTTAATACATTCTACCCCACCTTCCTCCAAGAAGCTAAGATTGGTGCCCATGGTTTTCCTTTCTTCGTTTTACCTTCACAACGAACAGCCACATGAGGTAGGTAAGGAGGATTAATGAGTTTTTGGTCTAAGGCCATCTGAAGCTGCCTTCTACTGGGTCGGAGCATCAACCTATCAAGGTGAGCATTGTTTACTCTTAGTAGCAGCAGCTCTCAACGTTCCCTCTAAGCTGTGGAGTCCTGTGAGCAAAAATTCTACTCTGTGAGCTACCGGCATTAAAGCTGTGAATGAGCAATTTGGCTGCTGCATGAATGAGTTTGCTCTGGAGCCGTCCTTCGTGAGCGAAGGCAAAAATGTGTGAGCCGGGGGCTAGCTCACACTGACTCAGCTTACAGGGAACACTGCTCTCCAGTGTCCAGATAAGCGGTCTTTTACATAAACGTTGGGCTGGGTTTTCACCAATATGTGGATGATGCTCAGCTCTCTCTGAGCATGAACGTTCAGTTGAGAGTCTCTGGGTAAAAATAAAAGGAGTGAGAAATAATAGTGATATTATGGTGGGGGTCTGATATAGACCACCAAGCCAGGCGGAGGACTTCGATGAGACACTCCTTACAAAGTTCTCAAAGAGGCGGGACACGGTGGTCATGGGAGATTTCAATTATCTGGATATCTGTTGTAAGTCCAACTCTACTAAAAATGGAAGGTCCAATAAATTCCTGACCTGTCTTGCTGACAACTTCATTGTCCAGAAAGTGGAGAGGGAAACAAGAGGGTCTGCTATCTTGGACTTGTTTCTTACCAACAGGGAAGAACTGGTCGACGAGATGAAAGTAGTGGGCACCCTGGGCAGTAGTGACCATGTCATTTTGGAATTTAGCGTCTTGGGGAAGGTAAAAGCTGTGCATAGTCAGACATATAGGTTAGACTTCAGGAAAGCAAATTTTGGGTAGAATCCCATGGTCAGAAATACTTGAGAGGGGCGTTCAAGAGGGATGGGAGTTTTTAAAAAGTGAAATACTGAAAGCACAATCACAAACGATTCCTATGAGAAGGAAAAATGGGAGGAGCCTAAAGAAGCCAAGGTGGCTCCATAAACAGCTTTCTAAAGACTTGAGAAATAAAAATGACTCATTCAGAAAGTGAAAGGAGGGCGTTATAACCAAGGATGAATATAAACAAATAACCAGTGCTTGTAGAGAGAGTGTTAGGAAAGCTAAGTATAAGCTTAGGTTAGCGAGAGATGCTAAAAACAACAAAAAGGGTTCTTTTCTTATGTTCAAAGTAAGAAAAAGAGCAAGGACATGGTAGGCCCATTGCGGGGACAGGAAAGTGAAATTGTAGCAGGTAATGAAGACAGGGCAGAACTGCTCAATTTCTACTTTTCCTCAGTCTTCTCTTGCAGGGGAAACGGTGTTCAATATGGTAAAAACAGAACACATGGTGAGAGAAGGGAGTTGCAGCCTAGGACCGGCATGGGGTAGTACATAAACACCTAGTTTCTTTAAATGAAACTACATCCTCAGGGCCAGATGAGCTGCATGCAAGGGTACTAAAAGAACTTGCAGATGTAATTTCTGAGCCTCTGTCCATTACTTTTGAGAATTCTTGGAGAACAGGTGAGGTGCCAAAAGATTGGAGGCAGGCAAATATTGTCCCCATCTTCAAGAAGGGGGAAAGAGAGGATCTGGTTAACTACTGACCCGTCAGCTTTATGTCTATACCTGGGAAAGTTTTAGAACAAATCATCAAACAGTTAGTCCTTGAGCATTTAGAAATGATGGCTATGGTTACTAAAAGCTAGCATGGGTTTCTCAAAAACAAGTCATGTCAGACTAACCTTATCTCTTTTTTTGAGAAAGTTACTACCTTGGTGGATCAGGGGAATGCTGTAGACATAGTTTATCTTGATTTCAGTAAGGCTTTTGATAAGGTTCAACATAATATTCTTGTTCACAAATTGGAAAAATGTGGTTTGGATCCTATGACTGTTAGGTGGATCTGTAACTGGTTGACAGATCGCACCCAAAGAGTGCTTGTGAATGCCTCCTCATCCTCTTGGAGAGGAGTGACAAGTGGAGTGCTTCAAGGATCTGTCCTGGGACCTGTTTTGTTCAACATCTTTATCAATGATTTGGATGAAGGGATTATTAAATTTGCAGATGATACTAAATTGGGACAGGTAGCAAATACGGTAGAAGACAGAGTCAGGATACAGGATGATCTTGAAAGGCTGGAAACTGGGCTAAAAGAAAATACAATGAATTTCAGTGGGGATAAATGTAAAGTTCTGCATTTAGGTAGGAAAAATCAAATGCATAATCAAAGGGTCTTAGTAGACCATACACTGAACATGAGTCAGCAGGGTGTGCCGGTGCTAAAAAGGCAAATGCGATTTTGGGCTGTACCAACAGAAGTATAGTGTCCAGATAACGTGAAGTGATGGTACCACTTTACTCTGCTCTGGTTAGACCTCACCTAGAGTATTATGTTCAGTTTGGGGCACCACAATTTAAGAAAGACATAGACAAGCTGGAACATGTCCATAGGAGGGCAACGAAGATGGTGAGGCGTCTGGAGACCAAGTCCTATGAGGAAAGGCTGAAGGAGCTGGGTATGTTTAGCCTCAAGAGGAGACGACGGAGAGGTGATACGGTAACCATCTTCAAGTACTTGAAGGGCTGTCATATAGAGGATGGTGCGGAGTTGTTTTCTGTTGCCCCAGAAAGTCGGACCAGAACCAACAGGTTGAAATTAAATCAGAAAATTTTTCGGCTAAACATTAAGAAGAATTTCCTGACAGTTAGAGCAGTTCCTCAGTGGAACAGGCTTCCTCGGGAGTTGATGGGCTCTCCTTCTTTGGAGGTTTTCAAACAGAGACTAGATGACCATCTGACAGTAATGCTGACTCTGTGAATTTAGGCAGATCACGAGAGGGAGGGCAGGAAGGGTTGCCTCAGTTTGGTGTAGTGGTTAAGTGTGCGGACTCTAATCTGGGAGAACCGGGTTTGATACCCCACTCCTCCACTTGCACCTGCTGATGTGACCTTGGGACAGTCACAAGCTCTGGCACAGCTGTCTTTGAAAAAGAGCAGTTTCTGTCAGAGCTCTCTCAGCCCAACCCACCTCACAGGGTGTCTTTTGTGGGGAGGGGAAGGGAAAGGAGTTTGTAAGCCGCTCTGAGACTCCAAGTGAAGGGCGGGGTATAAATCCAATCTCTTCTTCTTCTTCTTCTTCTTCTTCTTCTTCTTCTTCTTCTTCTTCTTCTTCTTCTTCTTCTTCTTCTTCTTCTTCTTCTTCTTCTTCTTCTGTGGTTAGTTCTTGTAGCCCTTTCTTACCCGCTCAGGAAAATGCTGATTGACACTTTGGGGTCAGGAAGCAATTTTTCTCCAGGTCAATTTGGCCAGGGATCCTGGAGGGTTTTTTTGTCATCTTCTGGGCATGGAACAGCCCTCACTGCGGGTGTGGTGGGGGAGGTATTTGTGAATTTTCTGCATTGTGCAGGGGGTTGGACTAGATGACCTTGGAGGTCCCTTCCAACGCTATGAGTCTATGATTGTATGACCTCCAGCTGAAGCCTGTGGAAACCCTGAACCAGTGCCTGGGGGCAGTTTTAGTGCAGGCTAATAAACTTAATTCCAACAAGATGGCAGTCCTTCCAGTGAGCAGGAGATCTGACCCAGGATTTAACGTGTCACACTTCTGGATGGGATTGCACTCTTCTTGAAGGAACAGATCCCTATTTTGGGGGTGCTCTTGAACTCAGGACCACTGCTGGATAAGCAGGTGGCATATGTGGCCAGGACTGCCTTTCACCAGCTTAGGCTGGCCAGGAAAGTTCTGGTCACTGTGGTACATGCTTGGTTACATCTGGATTAGATTACTGCAATGTACTTTGTGTGGGACTGCCCTTGCAAAGGTTGATGAGGTTAAGGTAAAGGTTTCCCTTGCTCGAAAGCCAGTCGAATCTGACTCTAGGAGGCAGTGCTCATCTCTATTTCCAAGCCGAAGATCCAGCGCTATCCAAAGACTTCTCCATGGTCATGTGGCCGGCATGACTAAATGCCAAGATGTAACCGCCCACCCAGCAGTTCGAAAGCCGAGTAACTAACAGCAAGTAGATAAATGGGAACCCACCCTTAGAAGGGTGGGGGGCACCCTCCTCCCTGCGGAGGTGTGTGGAGAGCGGCGGCGATGACGGCGACGGCAACTGCAGTAGAACAGCGGCAGCAGCAGAAGATCGGAGGAGGCGGCGGCATGGCGCTGAAGGCAGCGAGCGGCGGCAGCAGAGCCGGAGAGGGACTGATTCCTGGTGGCCAGCAGCGGAAAGAGCAAGGCAGCTGTCGTCGGCAGAGGACAGAGGCGCGGTGACGTCATCCAGAGGCGCGCGGAGCCAGAAGGACGTAGTTGGGCCGAGGACATCGCCTGTGAACCATCCGCCTGTCTGCCTAAGCGCTAGAACATCTCGCAGCCGGGAAAAGGAGCCGAGCCGAAAGAATGACACCAGCCTCCACCAGGGTGCCGGTAGGCAGCCCCTTCCATTGAATTGATGTGGTCTTAGGATTCAAATATGTGACTAGCACCCAAAAATGTAAACTGCCCAGAGAACCCTATGGGGGTTAGGGTGGTATATCAAGTTGAAACAATAAATAATTAAATAATTAAATAAATAAATAAATAAATAGAATGCTGTTATCTTCCCACTTAAGTGGTACCTATTTATCTACTTGCAGTTTCTTGCTTTTGAACTGATAGGTTGGCAGGAGCTGGGGCCAGAGACGGGAGCTCACTCTGTCACGCAGCACTCAGGTCTTGAACTACTGAACTATAGACCTTCCGGTCTGCAGCTCAGCATGTCTGAGCAATCTAGATAACAAAGCACCGTGATCAAAAAAGACAAGAGGAAAACAGACAGATTTGCCTTTTTAGCTCTACTACCTCCACACAGTGCTTGCCCCAAATAGTTCTTGGGTCTTCCTTCATTTCCAACGATACAGGAAGTCCAGTTTCAGTTGGCCAAACAGAGTGAGGACTGAAGGGTTAAACTGATTCCCCCTTCCCACCTGGCCCCACAAGTCATGGCCACTCATGCATTTTTGTCTTTTTCAGAGTTCCATGATCTTGAGCATACCTGGCTTCTGATAGGCGGCCATGGTCTGCAAGATCCATCAGACTTCACAACAACTATCTAGGGTTGCCATCTCTGAATAGGGAAATCCCTGGAGATTTGGGGGGGGCAGAACCTGGGGAGGGCGGGGTTTGGGAAAGGAGCTCATCAAGGTACGAAGCCACAGAGTCCACCCTCCAAAGCAGCCCTTTTCACCAGGGGAACTGGCCCCTGTTATCTGGAGACCAATTGTAATCGTGGGAGATTTCCAGGCCATGTTTACATTGTTTGACTTATGCATGGGTAAATTCAAGAGCTGTGGTTCCAGAAAAATTTATGCCTGAAGAAGATTTGTTCGAAACACGCAGGTTATGCCCGGGAGGCGTGTTGCTAGGCCTGCTTGCTAGCTGAATCACCTCATGGGAAAATACATGTACTAGGCTTGCTTGCTAAGCTGAATCATCACAGTGAGAAATGCAAGCTGCCTGCTAGCTTTACCTGATGGATCATCACTTGGGAAATGTACAATAGGTTGCTGCATTGTTCGGTGCAAAATACTGTACATTGGTATCTATCCTCCATCAGGAAGAAGACAGTTGGACTCTTCATGTTATATAACTTAGTCTGAAAGTGTTTGAAATGTGATGTTGTAGTTTGAAAGTGTTTACAATACACTAGAGCTGATGTTGTGTATATAAAGCAAATATATTTAGCTATAAGAGCATGTGAATATTGTGTTTATTATTTCAACATGGTGTTTTCTGTGTTTACCCACCTGGAGGTTGGGAACCCTAGGGATACCAGCTATATTGCACGTATTCAGCAGTGTGAAAAATATTTGCATTGTTTTTGGTGGCTACTTTTTCACTGTGGTGTGCCACTCTTTCTAATTGGTCTTGTCCAGGAAGAGGGACGAGAAACAAAGAGGGAGAGGGAGGCCTTGCTCAGCAAAACCACACACACACACACACGGCATCTGCAGACATATACACAAAGCGCCCCCACCCCCGCTTGTCAATGCATGGCACCATTCCAGTTCTACCCTAGCTGGCATTCCGTCAAAATAGCTTCATATTATTAAAACTCTCCAAGGCTTGCAAAGTCAAACCTTGGACATTTACTATACACATTAACAGGACTTATTCCACAGTCTCATAATAAATCTTTATAACCACATATGGCTGGGCAGGTTATAAATATCATCTGTAAAGAGCAATAAAAATATTCGACAGACGGAAAGGTGTCCTCATGGCTCTAGCTTTTCTTTTTGTAAAAAAAATAATAATCAGCTCTGCCTTTTCTCTGACTCCAAATGCTAAATTTCAGACAGTAAAATGGAGTTACCTCAAATGGTACCTTGAGCTTGTAAGACTGAAAGACGACCTGGGGACAGCAGGCGACTCCCAGCCCTCGGGATGCCGTGAAAATGAGCTCCTTCGAGTTGAGCAGTGCGGGATAACATAACGTCCCCCCGAACGATAGAAAAGTGAAGGAAGGAAAGTGAAAACGAAGAAGTGAAGGATCTCAATGAACAGTGAGGACCGGAAGTTCATAAAGAAACCTTGAGTCTTCCCCGAGTGGAAACTGACCTCTGATTGGTTTGGTTTGGTTGCCATTTAGTGGAAATTTCATTTTCCTTGAAATAGAAAATTGTAAATGAATTCTTTTACATTTACTGAATAAAACCAGGGCTATTTTTGGGCAGGAACGCACAGGAACGGAGTTCCGGCCGGCTCCCAAGTTGGCCACGCCCAGCAGGAACTCATTAGTATAATAGGCCACACCCAACAGCAGAAACTCATTAGGATTGGCTACATTAGGGGTGTGTGGCCTCACATGCAAAGGAGTTCCTGCTCCGAAAAAAGGCCCTGGGTTTTGACAACAAACAAGGTAAACAGAATAACAAGCAAAAGGTGGGCATGGCTTCCAGGTGTACACACTCACTTATAAAAAACCTGTTGTTCCCCTAAGAATACCCAGTATTTCATATTCTGTGTTTTGGAAAACCCTATACAATACTTTAATTGCTGCATTATTATATAACTAGGAATAAAGCCCGTTGTGGAAATAAATACAACAAGATCTAGAAAGAGGCTCTGGGGGAGTGCTCTGGCTTTGGGCAAACAGTGTCAATTTGCTGTGGTGACCTCAGCAGGGTAATGAAGAAAGCTGGCAGGAAGAAAGTTGATTCATTTAAAAATATGGTGCTGTAGGAGAATTTTACAGATACCGTGGATCACTAAAAAGACAAATAAGGGGGTTCTAGATCATATCAAGTCTGAATTCAATAATGAAATAAGAAAACAATAATACCAGGAAGAGTTGAAGGCAGCAGGAAGAACCAACATGAGATAGATTGATTGACTCTGTAATGGAAGCCACAGCCCTCAGTTTGCAAGACCTGAGCAAGTCTGATAATGACAGGATGTCTTGGAGAACATTAATCCATAGGGTCGGCATAAGTTGGAAGCAACGTGATTAAACTTAACACACACCCCCAAAGAAATCGACCACTTTTGGTAGCTTAATTATTTTTGGTGTTTTTTATAATACCCCTCTCATTTTCTGGGACACAACTGCAAGAGTATTGGAAACTGAACAAAGTCAGGGACTGAAGAACAAGGAATCAAAGGCATACCCTACAACAGCTGAAAACCCTACCCAGCTCTCTGAGCCCTCAGCAGACACTTCTAACACATTTCTATGCTTCTTTTTCAACCATATGGGCAAGAACCTTGGTTTTTTCACATGAAAGTTGAGAATCTTAACACTGACATTGACAGCAAAAACAAGGCACTGCCATTATTTGTTATTTAACAACTAACTGCCCTCTGTAATAAAGCCATCTACAGTAGGTTGCAGTTTTCCTCACTGGACAGTCTATTCAGATACTGCAACAGTGGGTTCAAGTTTTTTTTTTTTTTTTTTTAAATCTTAGCCACTGTGTCTCAGAATGAAGTCATCTCAACAATTTAAACTTCTCGGGAGTGGGAGAAGTTTGCATGCATGTATGCGACTGAACAACAAATGCATGTTCTTCAAGAAATTAATGAAATGACTTCCAAAGAAGACTGCATGAGTAAGCCTTTATGAAATGAACTTTTTATGAGAAAGAACAAGAAGTGTAACAGTATGCTTGGAGGGAGGAATGGAGAAGGGGAATTGGACCAACATAATACATTTTTTAAAAAAGAAAACAAAACCACAAACAGGATACAGACATATTAAAAAAGCAACACTGACCTAACAGTGGAATGTGAACTATATTTGACCTAAACCACGTCACATCCACTACTCTTCCCCACAGTGAAATGTTGGTAGCTCTTAAAGAAGCAAAATAGACACACAGCGGTCATCTAATCATGTTTTTATTTTCCACAAAGCATGCTGTTTTGATTGTACAAGACTGTCTCGTTCAAGCCGCTTCTCCTGCATTATGGGGGGCAAAGCCTGAAGGGTGGGGGGGGGGGGCAATGCCTCCTACAGAATGCTGTGACATTTTATAAATATCTAACATAATCCATACCACAAAGGTTCAAAGACTAGAAGAATAGAAACAGACAGTTCTCCACCTGTTGCTTTGATTTGCTGTGGAGCATTGAACAATACTAGGTAAATAAGTTGTAAGTAGCTGGAAGATAGAACTCAGACTTCAGCAATATTCATAACTAAAACAGTAACATTCCCCAGTTGCAAAACGTGGGTGCATATGCAGACAATTACAACTCATATTTGCTAGCTGGTAAATATCTATTTGGCTTAAGGATATACCTGTTCCTGTGTAGTGTAAGTTTTCAGATTTCTACATCAAGACTCTGACTAAAACATAAATCTAACCTTTTGGTTATTTGGTACTCATTATGGCCAATTTTCCCCCTCATGGATCACTGCCTTGTCGTGGCGAGGGGGCTTGTGCAGTTCAATGAAGCTGTGGGCTATGCCGTGAAGGGCCACCCAAGACGGACAGGCCACAGCAGAGAACTCAGACCAAGCGTGATCCACCTGGAGAAGGAAATGGCAACCCACTCCAGTATTTTTGCCAAGAAAACCCCATGGACAGTATCAAAAGGCTAAAAGATATGACGCCGGAAGATGAGCCCCTCAGGTCGGAAGGTGTCCAATATGCTACTGAGGAAGAGCAGAGGACAAGTACAAGTAACCCCAGAAAGAGTGAAGCGGCTGGGCCAAAGCCGAAAGGACGCTCAGTTGTGGATGTGTCTGATGGTGAAAGGAAAGTCCAATGCTGCAAAGAACAATACTACATAGGAACCTGGAATGTAAGATCTATGAATCAAGGTAAGCTTGACGTGGTCAAAAATGAGATGGCAAGACTGAACATCGATATCCTAGGAATCAGTGAACTAAAGTGGACAGGAATGGGCGAATTTAACTCAGAAGACCATTATATCTACTACTGTGGCCAGGAATCTCGTAGAAAAAATGGTGTGGCCTTTATAGTCAACAAGAGAGTGCAAAAGGCAGTACTGGGATACAATCTCAAAAATGACAGAATGATTTCTGTCCGATTCCAAGGCAAACCATTCAACATCACAGTAATCCAAGTCTATGCCCCAACCACTGATGCAGAAGAGGCTGAAGTGGACCGGTTCTATGAAGACCTACAACACCTCCTAGAACTAACACCAAAAAATGATGTCCTCATCATCATAGGGGACTGGAATGCTAAAGTAGGAAGTGAAAAGGTAACTGGAATAACAGACAAGTTTGGCCTTGGAAAGCAAAATGAAGCAGGGCAAAGGTTAACAGAGTTTTGTCAAGAGAACACACTGGTCATAGCGAACACCCTTTTCCAACAACCTAAGAGGCGACTCTACACATGGACATCACCAGATGGGCAACACCGAAATCAGATTGACTATATAATTTGCAGTCAAAGATGGAGAAGCTCTATCCAGTCAGTAAAAACAAGACCTGGAGCTGACTGTGGTTCAGATCATGAGCTACTCATTGCAAAATTCAGACTTAAACTGAAGAAAATCGGGAAAACCATGAGGCCATTCAGGTTTGACCTAGATCACATCCCTGATGAATATACAGTAGAGGTGAAGAATAGATTCAAGGGTCTGGATTTGATAGATAGAGTGCCTGAAGAACTATGGACGGAGGTTCGTGACATTGTACAGGAGGCAGCAATCACCACCATCCCAAAGAAAAA
The DNA here is from genome assembly GCF_001447785.1 of Gekko japonicus. Lineage (NCBI taxonomy): Eukaryota > Metazoa > Chordata > Lepidosauria > Squamata > Gekkonidae > Gekko > Gekko japonicus. The sequence goes on along the minus strand of NW_015170301.1, from coordinate 188,542 downwards.
GAAATGTAAGAAAGCAAAGTGGCTTTCTGATGAGGCTTTACAAATAGCAGAGGAAAGAAGGAAAGCGAAAGGCAAAGGCGAAAAGGAAAGATTTACCCAACTGAACGCAGATTTCCAGAGAACAGCAAGGAGAGATAAGGAGGCCTTCCTGAATGAACAGTGCAAAGTAATAGAAGAAAACAATAGAATGGGAAGGACTAGAGATCTCTTCAAGAAAGTTGGAGAAATCAAGGGAGCGTTCCATGCAAAGCTGGCCATGATAAAGGACAAAAACGGTAGGGACCTAACAGAAGCAGAAGAGATTAGGAAAAGATGGCAAGAATACACAGAAGAACTATACAAGAAAGACCTCGATGTCCTTGACAACCACGACGGTATAATCACTGACCTCGAGCCAGACATCCTGGAATGTGAAGTTAAATGGGCCTTAGAAAGCATTGCTAACAACAAAGCTAGTGGAGGTGATGGTATTCCAGCTGAGCTATTCAAAGTCTTAGAAGATGATGCTGTTAAAGTGCTGCACTCCATTTGCCAGCAAATTTGGAAAACGCAACAGTGGCCACAGGATTGGAAAAGATCAGTATACATTCCAATCCCAAAGAAGGGCAATGCCAAGGAATGTTCAAACTATCGCACAATTGCACTCATATCACACGCTAGCAAGGTCATGCTCAAGATCCTACAAGCTAGGCTTCAACAGTACGTGGATAGAGAACTACCAGAAGTACAAGCTGGGTTTCGAAGAGGTAGAGGAACTAGAGATCAAATTGCCAACATTCGCTGGATTATGGAGAAAGCAAGAGAGTACCAGAAAAATATCTACTTCTGCTTCATTGACTATGCTAAAGCTTTTGACTGTGTGGATCACAACAAACTATGGCAGGTCCTTAAAGAGATGGGAGTACCAGACCACCTCACATGTCTCTTGAGAAACCTGTATAAGGGCCAAGAAGCGACAGTTAGAACCGGATATGGAACAACTGATTGGTTCAGCATAGGAAAAGGAGTACGACAAGGATGTATATTGTCACCTTGCTTATTTAATATATATGCAGAGTACATCATGCGAAATGCTGGCCTGGATGAATCACAAGCGGGAATTAAGATTGCTGGGGAAAAGATCAACAACCTCAGATATGCAGATGATACCACTCTAATGGCTGAAAGTGAAAAGGATCTAAAGAGCCTCTTGCTCAGAGTAAAAGAGGAGAGCGCAAAAGTGGGCTTGAAGCTCAACATCAAAAAAACTAAGATCATGGCATCCGGCCCCATCACTCCTTGGCAAATAGAAGGGGAAGTCGTGGAAGTAGTGACAGACTTCACGTTCCTGGGATCCCAGATCACCGCAGACTGTGACAGCAGCCATGAAATTAAAAGACGCCTGCTCCTTGGGAGGAAAGCGATGGCGAACCTAAACAGCATGATAAAAAGTAGAGACATCACCCTGCCAACAAAAGTCCGCATGGTCAAAGCAATGGTATTCCCAGTAGTCATGTATGGCTGTGAGAGTTGGACTATAAGGAAGGCCGAGCGCCGAAGAATAGATTCTTTTGAACTATGGTGCTGGAGAAGACTCTTGAGAGTCCCTTGGACTGCAAGAAGAACAAATCAGTCAATCCTCAAAGAAATCAACCCTGACTGTTCCCTGGAAGGCCAGATAATGAAACTGAAGCTCAAATACTTTGGCCACCAAATGAGAAGGGAGCACTCACTGGAGAAGACCCTGATGCTGGGAAAGATTGAAGGTCAAAGAAGACGGGGACGGCAAAGGATGAGATGGTTAGACAGTGTCAGCGATGCAACGAACATGAAATTGAGCCAACTTCGGAGGACGGCGGAAGACAGGAGAGCCTGGCGGGAGATTGTCCATGGGGTCGCGAAGAGTCGGACTCGACTGTGCGACTGAACAACAACAAATGCCTTTATATATAAGGGAGAGATGCATTTCAATTTAAAACAAAAATCCATTACATGGAAAATTGTGTTTTTGTATTTGACTTGCTCTGAGTTGTAACGTTTTGTGCCTGCAGTTTTAAAATGCCTAAAGACTGTGGGGTGAAATGATTCAAATCGATGTTGCACACCTCAAAATCTCTTTCTAAAGTTACCCATTTTTTCATTGTTGTCCAGGCGTTTTAAAAATCTTTCTGGAGTTTAGAGAGATATGTAAGACTCTCCTTTTTCTCCCCTTTTCTGATATGTAAATACTTTTTTTTTTCTTGGGGGAGATATATTATTAAAGTGTATACACACACATTATGTCAGTAATTGCTGCAACAACTTTGGAATTAAGGTAAAGAGGCTGTGGTGGGGTTGGAGTGGCAGTGGTAAGACTAAGCACACATATTAAAGGCTCCTTTTATATACTTCAAAAACATACAGAATCTGTGTCTATAGTTCTTGGTTGGTAAAAACATAAGGTGTCCTATTCTTTTAATTATCTGAGATTTTTACATGCATCTCCCTTTAACTTAAATGACAGAAAATGGCACTTTAAATTCAAAAATAACAGAACGTTTTATTTTATACCAACGGGAAAGATTAGGTGAAGTCAGGGGTTGAAAATACTGAGGTAAACTAGAATAAGCACAGATCCTTATTTCTTATAGATCAGGCTAGTGAGAATTTCTTGAATTATTCACAGTACTATAAGCTCTTTATTTTGCAAGGCTTTTCTTCCTGGGTTTTCCCCAACCGCTTCAGTTCACTTTATTTGTATAATAGCAGACTCTTTTGGTGCCCAGAAGGCTGGTACCCTCATCCCAGTACCCAAGCGCCTTCTCCTGAAACACCAGAAATCTTTTTGGGTTGTTAACTGACTTTTAAAGTCTCCACAAGCCGTTTCCCATCACACTAGACCAGGGAATCTCTGCTCTTCAGAGATCACTTTCCCGGTTTGACTGGGTAGGGATTCTTCTTCTCTCCCTAGAAGATTTATCCCCTCTTCCTTTGGCCTGAATGGGTGACTTCTAATATTCTACCCAAATCTCCTTGCCCAACTTCCCCCCAGTTCTCCTGTCTGTGTTCAAAACTGCCCCCAGCTAATGCTGAATATAGGCCCCGGTCACACGGCAAAGTTGCCGCGGGAGAGGCACGAATGGTGGGTGGATTATCCGGGCACAATCACACTCCAACATCTGGGAAGTGGAGTGCACCCGTGGCTTACCGCCAAAAATGTGCATTAAAAAAGTAGTACCTCCAAGGTACTAGTAAATGTTTGCCACGGGCTGCCTCCAGACTCCCGTGGTGTGATCACGCCGGTGCGCAGCTTTCCCCTCCGGTCCCTCGTTTACCTGCCGGCGCCGAGGGAAGGACCCGTGGTGTGCTGCTGGTGTGTCTGATCGCGTAATTGCGGATCAAACTGCGCCGGGGCAATTAGCCACTCCTCCCCCCCCCCGCGATATCCAGCCCATGTGACCGGGGCCTAAGACTGTCCGCATTAAACCTTTTTCTGTCAGGGCTAATCTAAGACGATCTCAACACACACGTCTTGGCACAGTTAAGGCAGGAATCTGAATCTGTGTTCTCAGCATACAGCTCTCTCAAGAGTTTCTTTGCTCAGCTGATGCTGACCAATCAGATTTCCTGGAGCAGCTTGTCACTCAAGGCTCTCTGGCTCTGTGAAATATTAACCTTTCATAGCCTCTTAAAAAGTGCAGTCCATCACAGGCGCATATAACAGGAACCTGAGAAGTATCGATCAAATACATTAGAAACAGGAAACCAGCCAGGGAGGCAGTGGTTACCTTATCTTACTAAAAGGAGTATTGAAGGATGATAGGGAAATGGCTGAGAAGCTAAATGCATTTTTTGCCTCCGTCTTCACTGTGGAAGATGAGAAGTGCTTGCCCACTCCAGAACCACTGATTTCAGGAGGGGTGTTGAAAGACCTGAGTCAGATTGAGGTGACGAGAGAGGAGGTCCTAAAACTGATAGACAACTTAAAAACTGAAAAATCACCAGGCCCAGATGGCATACATCCGAGAGTTCTGAAAGAACTCAAATGTGAACTTGTAGATCTCCTGACAAAGATATGTAATCTTTCCTTAAAATCTGCCTCCATTCCTGAGGATTGGAAGGTAGCTAATGTCACTCCCATCTTTAAAAAGGGTTCCAGAGGAGATCCGGGAAATTACAGGCCAGTCAGTCTGACGTCGATACTGGGTAAATTGGTGGAAACCATTATTAAGGAAAGAATTAGTAGGCACATAGATGAACAAAACCTATTGAGGCAGACTCAGCACGGTTTCTGTAAGGGAAGATCTTGTCTCACTAACCTGTTAGTGTTCTTTGAGGGGGTGAACAAACATGTGGACAAGGGGGATCCAATAGATATTATTTACCTTGACTTCCAGAAAGCTTTTGATAAAGTTCCTCATCAAAGGCTCCTAAGTAAGCTCAAAAATCATGGGATAGAAGGACAAGTCCTTTTATGGATCAAAAACTGGCTAGTTCATAGAAAACAGAGAGTGAGTGTAGGTGGGCAATTTTCTCAGTGGAGGGTGGTAAGCAGTGGGGTACCGCAGGGATCAGTACTTGGTCCACTGCTTTTTAACTTGTTCATTAATGATTTGGAGATGGGAGTAAGCAGTGAAGTGGCTAAATTTGCGGATGATACAAAGTTGTTCAGGGTGGTGAAAACCAGTGAGGATTGTGAGGCACTCCAAGGGGATCTGTCAAGGATGGGCGAGTGGGCGTCAACATGGCAAATGGGGTTCAATGTGGCCAAGTGCAAGGTGATGCACATTGGAGCCAAAAATCCTAAATATAAATACACATTGATGGGGTCTGAACTGGCAGAGACTGAGCAAGAGAGAGATCTTGGAGTTGTAGTGGATAACTCACTGAAAATGTCGAGACAGTGTGTGACTGCAATAAAGAAGGCCAATGCTATGCTGGGGATTATTAGGAAGGGTATTGAAAACAGATCAGCCAATATAATAATGCCCCTATATAAATCAATGGTGAGACCTCATTTGGAATACTGTGTGCAGTTCTGGGCACCACACCTTAAAAAGGATATTATAGCTTTGGAAAAAGTGCAGAAAAGGGCAACTCGAATGATAAAAGGGTTGGAACACTTTCCCTATGAGGAAAGGTTAAAGCGCTTAGGGCTCTTTAGCTTGGAGAAAAGACGACTGAGGGGTGACATGATCGAGGTTTATAAGATTATGCATGGGAAAGAGCAGGTAAAGAAAGAGGTACTTTTCTCCCTTTCTCACAATACAAGAACTCGTGGGCACTCCATGAAACTGCAGAGCGGTCGGGTTAGAACGGATAAAAGGAAGTACTTCTTCACCCAAAGAGTGATTAACACATGGAATTCACTGCCACAGGAAGTGGTGGGTGCTACAAGCATGGACGGCTTCAAAAGGGAATTAGATAAGCATATGGAGCAGAGGTCCATCAGTGGCTATTAGCCACAAGGTATAGCTAGGGGCTCTGGGGCAAGTGATGCTCTGTCTTCTTGGTGCTTGGGGGGGGGTCAACAGTGGGAGGGCTTCTAATGTCCTGGCCCCACTGCTGGACCTCCTGATGGCACTGGTATTTCTGGCCACTGTGTGACACAGAGTGTTGGACTGGATGGGCCTTTGGCCTGATCCAACATTGGCGTCTCTTATGTTCTTATGATCAAGGTAAACTTGAAATCGTAAAATGAGAAATGGAACGGTTCAACATTGCAATCCTGGGAGTGAATGAAGTAAAGTGGACTGAATTAGGACATTTTCGGTTAGAAACTGAAGATGCTCTAGTAGTGAGACGAGATGTGTCGCACAAGCGGTCAGGGACTATAATGCAAACTCTGCGATAATATCAATCAGACTTCATAATGCAATAATGCAGTAATATCAATCAAAGTTTATGGGAAACCTATCAACATAACCCTCATTCATGTTTATACCCCAACTACAGATGCTGAAGAGGAAGAAATGGAAAGCTTTTATGCAAGTGTCCGGGAAGAAACTGATCACATGTGCTGTTAATCAGAGGTGGCTGGAATGTGAAAGTAGGAAACAAAGCAAACCCAAATATTGTTGGAAGATTTGGGCTAGGAGCATAAAATGAAGCAGGAAAGTGACTCATAGAATTCTGTGAAGGCCACAATTTGTTCATTGCAAACTCATATTTCAGGTAACCAAACAGATGATTGCATATATGGACTTCACTGGATGGCCAATACAGAAATAAAATAGATTATGTAGTTTGAAGCAGAAGATGGAGAAGCTCACCACTTTATGTAGGGATTAGATACGCCATCAAATTTGACGTACCACCTTATTTGTATGCACTATCCATCCCTAAGCTGAGAAGAGCATATATGGTGGCACGCTGCAAGGCATTCCCATATGCACAGATGAAGGGTCGTTTTCAGGTCATCCCAGCAAGTCAACTCTATTGTGACTACCCATTAAGCAATTATAGACTCAATTATAGACTACCCATTAATCAATTATAGACTCATTAATCAATTATAGACTCACTTGCCCATATATATATACATACACACATATATATGTATATGTATATATGTATATATATGTTTATGTGTATATATATGTGTGTATATATATGTGTGTGTATATATATATACACACATATATATGTGTGTATATATGTGTGTGTGTGTGTGTGTGTGTATATATATATATGTATGTATGTATATATATATATGTATATGTATGTATTGTTGCCCAAAACATGCAGTTGTGAGAGAAAAGTACCTTTTCTGAATCTACAAGGTTGAGACTTCTGCTGCGTACTCTGTGCAATAATTGTATAATTGATGTGGCACATTTCTGTTATACTGTCTTTATAAATGCTTAAAACCTTTTTAAATGTTTAAAACTAGCTTTTCTGGTGTATGGCCTATAGGCTTTTAAACCTAATAAACTGAAACTGTAGAAGCTCTATTCTTGCTAAAGTAAAAGTGGACAGAAATAGAATCAGGAGTATAAATACAGTGTTCCAGCAACTTGCACAAAGAGACAAAGAGAATTATTGTAATAACCACTGTTAAAAATAGAAGAGGTCAAGAGGATAACCAAAAAAAAAAAAGAACAAGAAATCTGTTTCACAAAATCAGAGAAATCCAAGGAAATTTTGAAGCATGGATAGGCATGCTGAAAGATCAACATGGAAAAACGTTAACAGAACAGGACAAGATAAAGAAAAGATGAGAACAGTACACTGAAGAACTATATAGAAGAGATGGAAGTATGACGGATTCCTTCCAAGAATAATCTTTTGAAGAAGAATCCACAGTTTTAGAAAGTGACGTGAAAGCTGCACCAAGAGCAGTTGGGAGAAACAAATCACCAAGGGGTAGATGGAATATCAACAGAGCTATCCCAAGCCACAGAAATTGCGTCCATCAAAATCTTAACAAGATCGTGCCAACAAATATGGAAAATAAAACAACGGCCCACAGACTGGAAAGGCTCAATTTACATTCTGATTTGTTTTTAAAGGAGATGTCAAGGACTGCAGCAACTATTGGACGATTGCATTAATTTCTCATTCAAATAAAATGAAGCTCAAAATCTTACAACAAAGACTGTTACCACATATGGAAATGCCAGATGCCGAACCTGGATTCGGAAAAGGAAGGGGCACTAGAGATTGTACTGCAGCCCCTCTTGTTTGGCTGTGCTATTTTACTTTTCTAACAGTCCCAATTTTTCATGCTCTGCCACTTGTAGAATTGTCAGTCACTGTGAGAATATAAGCTGCCCCCAGAGACTCTGCCCTGGTGTTAGTGCTGTAATTGAAAGTTTATCTCATTTTGTATTTAGTTGTTATTTGCATTCATCTATAAGAGCTAAATTTATACTACCTTTATTGTGCAGGTAGCTTTATTTATAGCGCAGGTGGCTTTATTTATAGAGCCAGTTAGTGTTGGAGAGCTAGTGTGGTGTGGAGAGCCAGTCTGGTGTTGTGGTTAAGTGCGCGGACTCTAATCTGGGAGAACAGGGTTTGATTTCCCACTCCTCCACTTGCAGCTGCTGATGTGACCTTGGGTCAGTCACAAGTTCTGGCACAGCTGTTCCTGAAAGAGCAGTTTGTGTCAGATTTCTCTCAGCCCCACCCACCTCACAGGGTGTCTGTTGTGGGGAGGGGAAGGGAAAGGAGTTTGTAAGCCGCTCTGAGACTCCAAGTGAAGGGCAGGGTATAAATCCAATTTCCTCCTCCTCCTCCTCCTCCTCCAGGTTTCCTCGCTGTTCACATGTTTTTCATCTGTTATATGATTTGGCAGGTAATGATAGACGTGTCACTTTGTCTACGGTGATGTTTATATTTTATGCCTTTAGAATCAGACAGGCATATTTTTTAAATACTTCTGTTAAAAATACATTCGTGGGGCTGTTGTTTTATTAGTTTCACTGTGGTGCTTTGGGACATGTAGGTTCTCTGATTTTGAAACATGAACAGGAGGATATTGCAGATTTACGTTGGTTACTGGAGTATACGAGAGAATTTCGGGGGGGAAATCAGCTTGTGTGTGCTCCCGGAGTGGATCTGGCTCACAAGCACGGGGTGGGGAGGGGCTGCAGAGGATGGCCCCGCCGTTTGTCTTGCTTTGGGGCTCTACAACATCCCATTCTAGTTCTCTGGGGAAGCTACTTGTCAATATGTATATCTCCCAAGCAGTGTTCCCTCTTAGCTGATTTCACTTGAGCCAGCTCACAGTTCTTTAGCCTCTGGCTCACACATTTTTGTCTTAGCTCAGGAGGGGAGGGCTCCAGAGCAAACTAATTTATGCAGTAGCCACAACACTTGCTCACAACTTGAATGCTAGTAGCTCACAAAGTAGGCATTTTGCTCACAAGAATCCACAGCTTAGAGGGAGCATTGCTCCCAAGACCTTAACAGGCTGTACTAGGCGACCGCAAAAGGAACCCAAGGAAGATCAATGCAAATGAAGGGGCCGTCTATCACAGCACACTCACTGAGCTTTGTAGAACAACTAAGGCCTGGGTCACACAGGCAGGAAAATGCAGGGGGGAAGCGTGGCTGTTTGCCCCGGGGCAACATAATGCGCGGTTGCGCCAGCAGACATACCGTGGAGGTCCCATGGTAGGGGGGAGGTGCCGAGCACACCACAATCCTGCGCCGCAGCAAAAAAGCGGCGCGGCGTGGCAAACGGGTGGTTTTTTCCGGACACCAAAGTGTGCACATGCCCCGTTGGGTGTTTGTGCGCATCCCATGGACAGTTGAAAAAAAACAAACCTTTATACGAGGGGGCATGGGTGGGCGCCAGAACTACCACCAGAAACGTGATCAGACGCCCGCCCTTGCCCCGCGGTTACCGGAAACTAGTACCTTTTTAACCGCGCATCTTCGGCGGGAAGCCTTGGGTTCGCCACAGGAGCTCTACACTTCCCAGATGTGGCGGTGAGATCGCGCCCGGAAAATCCGCCTATCTTCCGTCCCTCTAGCGTGCCTAATGCTCCGTGTGACCGCAGCCTAAATGGGCAATTTGGAGCACTGTTGGTGGAAGTCAAACCTTCCTCTTGGCCCTGATACTGCCATGGATACATGGGCCCCCTCCCCCTTAGGTATGTCATTGCCAACTCCTGGTTGGGAAATTCCTGGAGATATGGGGGTACAACCTGGGGAAGGCAAGGTTTGGGGAGGGGAGGGGCCTCAGTAGGGCATAATGCCATAGACCCCGCCCTCCAAAGCAGTGAATTTCTCCAGGAAAACTGATCTGTGTAGTCTGGAAATCAATTGAACTTCTGGAAGATCTCCCAGTCCCACCTGGAAGTTGGCCACCCTCGTCCTCCACATTGCCCCTTGTCAGGAAGTCGTGCTCAACCCCCTCCTGCCTATGCCGGAATCGTCCCCGTCAGCTCCCAAACATGGGGGTCGGCTGCCCCACAGCCCTTCCCTGGAGGTCCCGGAGTGTGGGCTCCTCTTCCCCAATGAGATGGAACCGCCACCAAAGGGGGGGGGTCACAGGCGAGGTAGCCACTGGGCGTGGAGACAGGGACCAGATAGGTGGGAGGCGGGGTGGTGCGTTAACTGAGAATAATTCCCTTTTGAATTGTGGCTGGTGGCGCGGGTACTTTAAATGGTTGATGGAAGGAACGCGGGGGGGGGGAGAGAAGCTGAAGCAAATAAAGGTGGAATTAGCCGGTGAGGCCGGGGAGGAACAAGATGTGAGGAGAATGTGTAGAGACGGAGGGGAGTGAAAAGGGGCTCGAACCCGTCAAACATTTCCTACATCGTCGAGTGAGAGTGAAGTAAACTCCACGAGAATTCTGAGGCCAGCCCGCAAGATGACCCGCGTTCAGCTCTCACAACCGGGGTTCCTCCCATGAACCTACCCAACGCCGACCTACAGCAAAAGCGTGACACCCCTACAAGTCATCATGTTGGGAAACCAGCTAGGGCATGAAAGCAATGAAAAATAAGAACTGAACTGGCCATGGGCAATGCTCCCTCTAAACTGTGGAATCTTCTCTGGAGAAATTCAACTTTGTGAGCTCCTGGCATTAGAGTTGTGAGCGAGCGATTTGGCTACTGCATAAATCAGCTTGCTCTGGAGCCCTCCTTCCCGGGCTAAGACAAAAATGTGTGAGCCGGAGGCTAAAGAACTGTGAGCTGGTGCACACTAATGCAGCTTAGAGGGGACACTTTCCATGAGTATAGGGTGAGTACTTAATAGTTGCACCAGAAAGCTTTCTGTGGCACCGTGGCTCAATTCCCCACCACCAAACCCACCACAAGCCATGTGATTTCTTAGGAAGTGATGCTGGGGTCGCCATCTGCTGACTTGGCTGCCACCAGTGACAGATGGCTTTGAACTCCAGGGCAGGGTTTGGATGCAGAGAGTGTGTGGGGGGAAATACCAGAGTCACACATGACCCTTGGTTTCCAGTTTGATTTGGGGAAGACCTTCATCTCTGCCTGAACTGCCTGCTGGACAGGGCCAATCCTGTTCCCAGCAGCACCAGAAGAAGAAAAAAGTGGATCAGTATGGTGGGCATGGCAGCCACGATTGGTACGAAGGCACTGGGGTGCACTATGAAAGCAATGAAGGGACAAAATATGTATAAGAGGTTTTATAGATGGTATGTTACTCCAGATAGATTAGCAAAGCAAAATGGTAATTGCTCAGATAAATGTTGGAAGTGTAAAAACAAGACAGGCACATTTTATCATATGTGGTGGTGATGTGATGTTTCCAAAAAAATTTGGAAATGGGTGCACTGTATAATGGAAAAAATAATAAGATGTAACATCCCCTTTGCTCCAGAATTGCTATTGTTAAATATTTTTCCGAAAGAATTTGAGGAAACGGATAGATACCTGATTGTATACATGTCAACGGCGACAAAGATATTATATGCCAAATACTGGAAGACTCAAGAAACACCAACCAAACAGGAATATATTAATAAACTTTTAGAAGTGGCGGAAATAGATAAATTAACTATGGAAATGAGAGACACGAAGAAATTGACATTTCAAAAAAGAGACTATATAATTGGTATAATGCGAATGGAGTTAAAGATTAAGTTGATATGGCAAAAAATAATATTTGAGTATGTAGTAATATATAACAATGGAATTAGAGAATACTAACAAATATTAGAGAATAATGAAGCGGTGGATTAGGTGTAGCAACAAACTGTAACAAGTCTCTTGGTTTATATGTTGTTTGTTGTAGTGGTTTATGTCTGTGTTTAGGCAAGGGCGTAGACTTTCCAATTTTCCGGGGGGGGCTGGGGCTGGACCAGAGGCATTGCTAAGTAATTAAAAGAATTGGGACCCAATGACATCATAGGGAGGAGCTAGTGACATCACAGGCATGGTCACTATCTATGGAGGTGGA
>NW_015170301.1:175447-175581 GCF_001447785.1 Gekko japonicus | reverse complement strand
AAACAGCAACCCTTACTACAGATTCCAATTTCATATTAAAATGCTTTCCCAATCGAGGTGCTGATTTCTGCCCAGTCTGTTCCCAAGGCCCACCGAATTCCTTCCAACTCTCTGTTGATTTCATGCCAGCGGAA
>NW_015170301.1:126248-175399 GCF_001447785.1 Gekko japonicus | reverse complement strand
TGAGAGGAAGAAGAGCCTTTGCTGTTTGCAGCCATCCAGGCGGGAGCAGAAAGGTAGCCCTTCAAGGAGTGAGGCCGGCTCCCCCTCCTCCTCCCCCTCCCGGGCTTGCGGAGCCCGTCCTCTCCTCGCCAGGCACACCCGGCTGCTGCACGTGGGAACCGAGGCCAAACTCTCCCGGCAGGCTGCTCAGTCCCCGCCCCCAGCAAAGCGCGGGGATTAGAAGGTCCGGCATCCTCTGCAGCAGCAGCCCCCTGGCGCTCTCTCTCCCTCCCTCCCTCCGCCGACAGAGGGGACCAGGAGGAGGAGGAGGTGCTGAGCTGGCTGGACGAGCACAGCCAGGGCGACCGCCCCCAAACTGGCAAAAAAAAAAGTTTTTTTAAAAAGTTTAAAAAAACTTCCGCTTTCAAACCGGGAAGAGGGATGGGTTTTGTTTTTGCAAGCATCACAAGCCCCGGGGGAGGCTGAGACTCCCCCGGAAAATTTCGGAGGTAGCCCCCGCCCCTGCGCCCCCCTGAACTCTACGCCTATGTGTTTAGGATTATAAGAAAATAATAAATATGTACATTTGGGAAGAAAGAAAGAAAGAAAGAAAGAAAGAAAGAAAGAAAGAAAGAAAGAAAGAAAGAAAGAAATGAAGGGACCATGGAGCTCTTTGTGCATGTCTATGATGGTTCTTGAAAAGTGTGGCCCAGCAGGCATGAGACAGTGGGCTGTATTCACTTCCAAAATCCTGCCGTGCATTTTAAAACAGTGCACAGACTAGATTGCTTTCCTCTTCTTCTTCTCCTCCTCCTCCTCCTTCTCCTCCCCAGGCTCCGTCACATGTCTTTGCAACACAAGCTGTCATCGTCTGCAATGGAAGTGAGTTTCCAAAGGTCTCTTGATGGATACTTCTGGCGTGGGTCTTAAAGCTCGATTGATGACAGCTCCTTCTTGCCCTGGTGGTTTACGTTTGGTCCTGCTAAATATCTTGCTGAGTTAATGCATCCATTTTGTGAATTTTGAGTACAGTTGTCAAGGTGGGGGGGAATGATTTATTTTCTTGACATCTGGGAATGATGGAACATTCGACTCAAACATTCTTAAGACAGTAAACTCCTATTAAAGCAAGTGCATCATATCTTTGGGAAATGTCCATCAGCCCAGTGGAAGAAATGTAGCAAAGCAGAAACCTATTCCCACACCTGGTTTTCATGTATCCTAATGTGTCGGTCTTGGGCACTAATTATTCATCGATTTTTTAAAAATGACTTATTGGTAATTTTGATTCGGCAGAAATATACTGTAGTTTCTCTTTCCTTTTTTTCCCCTGTGATGTTACCTGACTGGATAAATCTGGCAGATGCAGGCTTACTGATTCAATGGAATTCAATTTAAAATTCATACCATCCCTTCAGACTGACAGCGGCGGAGGGATTGCCCGATATAAAACAAGGTATTCCGTGGTTTCAAATGCTCATTAATACTTCATGATCTTTTTGCCCTTGTATTCCATATTCTGTTGAAAACCTTGTTTCTGAGAAAGAACTAGAGAAAAATCAGGTGTACCAGAACCTGTGTGCAGGATACAGAGGACACAGCTTCTGCCTTTCAAACCAAGAGTGGAAATCACTCCAGCGATTGCAATAGACCAGCCTGTTGAAGGCCTTTCATTTTAGACTGCTCCAAATGCCGAGACACATACATAGGTATAACCAAAAATCCATTCAGTCCTGAGACACAAGACACACATGAGAAATAATGGGGGGATTTGTGGGAGAAGTAGACCAACACAACCAAAGCAGTACCAAAAATGTAACACAAGTAACCCATTTTTTAAAAAAAAAATGTTTAAAAAAATATTGTAATAAATCAAAAATAATAAGCACCAGGGGCTCAAACAGCCCTCTTTGCACAAGTGGATCCAAACTGTGAGCAGCTAAGGCCACCAGCCTTTCACCAAGCAACTAAAAAGAAGGCTGCAACCTGCAAGTTTTTCCTTGTCTCTTATGGATTGGCAGGCTGAACCTGGAGCATAATGTTCATGCTTTTACCTGCGTTTTCAATTCTTTTCAAAAACCTCCCCTGTGCATACATCATAGATACGATCTTGCAGATCTAGGGTGACCAGATGGCAGTCCTTTTTTGGGCTCTCTCTATTTTAATTTTTTTTTTAATGCGGAGCTCCATTAGCCCGTTTTGTGCTCCTTATATATTTTTAAAAAAAACGGATGAAAATGTCTTCCTTGGAACTGGAAGGTTAGGAATATTCCTAGTTCGTAGCAATTATCACAGCTTAAATAGTAGGAGTATTTAAAATGAGATTTCTCATGGTGATCATTTGTTTGAAGTTGACCGCTAGGAAATATGTCCTCTTTTGGGCTTGTCAGAGTATGGTAACCCTAGGCAGATCATTTTGCGGACCGTGCTGCTTGGTTCCCTGTGCCCAGTATGAAATCTGCTACTGATGGACATAGGAACCGAAACACTTTACGAAATGACTTTAAGAGTCCCTGTATTTTGTTGGAGGCTTATTGACATGTAGACTTTTGTGATTGGCTGCATCTTGACAGGACCCAAATCTTACTTGAATGAGCTCTAGTTCCCCCCCCCCATCACACAAACAAGTGGTCCATGTAAGCATTTAGTCCGTTTTGTACTATTCATAGTTTTCTATCCAAAAATGAAAACCTATGCACATGGAATCTTCCCCCCCCCCATTAAAACGGCAATCCGTTTGTCAATCTTAAATTATTGCATTGAGTGTGTTTTCTTTTTTTATTCATCAGAGATGAACAAAAATATATCTCTGATCGATCAAAGTTATCAACCAAGGTAACATATGCATCTTTTTAATAAGAAGAAAGAATAAGCATATTTGTGCAACTATATCTTATTCATGTATTTACAAATTTTATAGGCCGCTTGGGTAGGGCGGGATATAAATCCCAAAATAAATAAATAAATAAAATAAATTTTTTGGTACAAATAAAATGCCCAGAGAAAGTGACATATCCACAAGTGTTTATTCACTTGCCTACTTACTTTATTTATATACACCCATTTGCTTACTTACTTCACTTATTTACAGGATGGACCTATGTAAATTAATGAAAAACAATTAAAAAAACCTTACATAGCCTAATGTTTTTCCCCCCTTGCAAGTGGATATCATCTCAAAATTCTTGTAATTATTAGCCAGGCCAGTGGAGGGGGGGGGGGAGGAATTTCACTCAGCAACTGGATAGAATATTTTCTGCAGCTTTTCTCTTGTATTTCCCTAAGAAAAAGGACTAGTAACTTAACTTTAAAAAATAAAGTCAATCCACCTTGGTGCATATTGGGGCCTCCAGCAGCAAGTAATCTGTGGATCCAGATGATTATTTTTTACAGGATTTTCCAATGGAAAACAATAATCACATGACGTTATCGTTCGAGTACAAATTGCAACTGACTAGCATTTAATGACGTGATCTTAATAAATGTTTGAATTCTGAGTTTTTGGACTTTGTCCTAAACACACTACTAGGTACGATCTGTGATACTTTTTAAAAAAAAGTATCCACTTTTATTCAATTGTCATTGGATGAATAAGGATGAAAGCTCCCATTGCATGCGTGGAAACTCCCCAGCCCACATTTCCTCAGAGTGTAAAAACTAGTTCTAAGGCAGAACAGCACTGGAGGAGAGAGGAGGGAAAACACAAGTCAGAAGAAGGCAGGTGTGAATATCTGTATGCACAAATAGCATGTGCACTCCTATTGTGGCCATTAACTAGAGGCCAGTCCTTGGGAGAACAGACCCCGTTCCACTTTGACCCATTCTGCGTCTACTGTTCACTCTGTTGTTTTACCAAACCCACACTGGAACAGAAAAAAATGTGGCGTCAAACCACATTCAAGTACCCCCGGACCAACGACACCGTACTGACTGCGGAGTCACCCCTGAATGGCCATAAAACAGCCATAAATCTATGCAGACGGTACCAGAAAACTGAGAGATCAAAGAAAGTGAAAGTGGCATGCAGTGTGGTAAAGGTAAAGGTTCCCTTGCTCGAAAGCCAGTCGAGTCCGACTCTAGGGTTGCGGTGCTCATCTCCGTTTCAAAGCCGAAGAGCCAGTGCTGTCCGAAGACGTTTCCGTGGTCATGTGGCCAGCATGACTAAACACCAAGGTGCACGGAACGCTGTTCCCTTCCCACCAAAGTGGTACCTATTTATCTACTTGCCATTTCTTGCTTTCGAACTGCTAGGTTGGCAGGACCTGGAACTAGAGACGGGAGCTCACTCCGTCATGCGGCACACTTGGGTCTCGAACTGCTGAACTACTGACCTTCCACAGCCTGCAGTTCAGCGTCTTCCCCACTTGAGCCACCGCAGCTCCTATGCAGTGCGGAGGCTTCCATAAAACCCAACAATCAAAGAAAGTGAAAGGGGCATGCAATGAATAGGGGAATATCTGTTCTGATGTGGGTTCGGTAAAACAGCGGAGCGAAGGCTAGCGCAGAATGGGCCTTTATTGCCCCAATCTGGCATCAGAGACCTGTGTATACAAATCCCTTTCTGCTGACGTGGCCACAAAATTTTAAGCCACCGGTGGAGATGCCTGATCAGAAGTTCACAGGAAGCAAGAAGAATTCTAGAAAGACTAGAGAAATTGCTCCTGGGAGGTCAGCATATCCTTGCACCTGTTCTTTCTTCCAAAGTTCCTTCTGAACACCCACAGCAGAGTCCTTTGGAGGGGGAAAGACTCCCACCTTCAGCACCAAGGAGTGTGGTGTGCTGTTGGTGAGAAATCTGTTCTGTCAGCTCTGACAACGAGATCGCTGGCTTTGAGGGCGGAGGAAGAGGTCCAGATACACCATGCAGAGATGCACACATGACAGCTGATTGACATTAGGGTTGGCAGCTCCCAGGCAGGGGCCAGAGATCTCCCAGAATTACAACTGGTCCCCAGACTACATAAATAAGTTATTAATTTATTATTTGTTTAAAACATTTATTCCACTTCTCCTGGAGAAAATGGCTGCTTTGTTACGAGGGCCGGATCTGACATAAATGTCACTTTGTTGGGCCGGGCCAAGGCCACGCGTGCCATAAAATGCAATGCCAGGTAGCGGAGATATAAACTTTATAAAGGGCACGGGCAAATCCAGCTATCGTCAGGGCTCTTTCTGTAGCAGGGACTCCTTTGCATATTAGGCGACACACTCCTAATGCAGCCAATCCTCCAAGAGCTTACAGAGCTCTTCTTACAGGGGCTACTGTAAGCTCTTGGAGGATTGGCTACCTTAGGGGTGTGTCACCTAATATGCAAAGGATATTACTTTTTTTTACTCAAAATACAAACATGCTTAAAACATCAACACTCTTCACAGTATTTCCTCAAAGTATCTCCCTGACCCCCCCCCCCACGTAGGGCTGCCAAATGCAGCCGGGGGGCGGGGAATCCCCCGTTTCGGAGCCCCGATTCCCGGCGTGCCAGAATCGGGGCCCGGGGGAAACCCCACCCCCGCGTGCGCGTCACCCGGAAGTGACGTCACATGCTAAGGGCGGGGCCATGCAGCCATTTGAGGGGAAAACTCTTTGTTTTCCCCTCAAATCGCGTGGCCCCGCCCCCAGCGTGCGACGTCAGTTCCGGGTGACGTGCACGCTGCGCGCGCGCTACATGCGCACGCACGCACCCGGGATCGTCCGGGAGCCCCCCGCTCCCGGACGATCCAGATTTGGCAACCCTACCCCCATTTCCACCACCCATTACTCATTAGCACTGGGACAGTATACAGGGACATCAGGAAGAGCCTCTGTCATCCAGCAATAAAGGTAATGACCAGTTGCTCATGGGCTGGATAAGAGCCCGCAACTGGCCAGTTCAGGCCTGCGGGCCGTATGTTTGACATGCCTGGACTACTGAGATCCCTCCTCTCCCTAGACCCCCCCTCCCAGTGCCGCCCCCTCCCCCCTCGCAGAGCTGGCTCTTTCACTCTTCCAGCCCTGCCTCTTTCCAATTGGCTTCCAGTGATGTAGGGGGGAATTTACCCCATATCTGCATCAGGCAAGAGGGGATCGTTCCATCACTCTCAAGGTAAAGGTGTATCAGAAACAACCCACATGAAGGCTGCTTGTGTCTCTGCATGAGTCCTTGTTCTGCCCTTGCTCCTTCTAATCCAGATGCACATTCAGAACAGTGAGCCCTATAGAAGTATGGAGGCAGCAGGGTTCCTCTGGTCCTTTTCGCACGACACCTTAAATCCTGGTTCAACCCTGTCCCCAAATTTACATTCTACAATACACATGAGTTCACCCCGTAATTATCTCGGGGTATTTTTACATTCTACACTACACTCTAGTTCACCCCTGTAATTATTTCGGGGTATTTTTTGTTTCCACATTACATAGAGGTCACCCCGGTTTCGCCCCACAATTGTCCCGGGATAAACAGATGCTGTTATAACCAGGGATAAATACAAGGTATTGTGTCGGAGTTGAAGTCTGATAAAACCAGGGATGAGATCCAAGTGTGGAGAGGACCACTGACAGCTATCGCCTCTCTGCTTCAATTTCCTTTCCCTGCAGCTCCCGCCAACCACGGAATTCCACACTCCTTCCCAGCCCAGGCCCAGCCAGTGTGGTGTAGTGGTTAGAGTACCAGACTAGGATCTCAGGTTCGAGTCCCCACTCTGCTATGGGAGCCTGCTGGGTGACCTTGGGACACTCACGTGCTTGCAGCCTATCCTTCCTCACAGGGCTGTTGCAAGGGGAAATCTTGTAAACCTCTATGGGTCCCCTGGTGGGGGGGTAGAAAGGTGAGGTATAAATGAACTTTTAAAAACCCCTCGCTTTCACAAAGACATGCCGGAATTCTGCAAAGGGGGAAAGTAGGCCGAGGTGGGGGAAGTCTGTGGCAAAATGGCGAGAGAGTGAAGATGATATTAGGCACTCCGTCGCCCACCTCTTCTCTGCTGGAAAGTCGCCTCATCCCCAATCTGCTTTTTGCTACAAGAGACAGCTTGTTTAAATACGTGTATTCTAACATTCAGTTTGGCTGTTTGGGGGTACGGGAGGGAAGAGTGCCTCGGGTTTTAATTGAGAAAACGAGTGTCCCTCTGCTACCAGAAGTTTGGGAAGCACTGGGCTACATCAATTAAATCCCAACAAATCTGGCTTAAGGAATGTCCTCTAGACACAAGACCAGAGCTCTGTTTTATGGAAAAAAGACCTCCAGGCCTGCTAATGAAGATCTCCTTGAATGATGTCTAGGCCATATGGATGCCATTTGGAATGAGCAGTGAGAACGTCCAGGTCAGCTTGCACTTTAGTGTCTGTCTATCCATCTGTTTTCACATTACTTGCAAATTATAGAATCCTCCAGACCCAAATGATCATAAATCAGGGCTATGAGCATGTACGTTTTCCCCATCTGTCATAAAACAATGAATTAAATTCAGGGCTGTCAAAATAACGGGGCCGCAGATTTGCCTTCTTCTGAGCAGAAGGAATACAAAGCTCCATCTCATTGCCGTAATTTATTGCCTCCCTGGGAGATGTGGGCGATTAGGGTTTGGCCCACCAACACACAGAAAAACAGTAGGAACTCCAATAACTCCAAATGGAAATCTTGGGTCAAATTTATCAAACCAATCAGAGAGAAATCTATTTCTGTTTGGAGAAGGAGGAGATATATTGCATGTTTAGCGTACGAGGAGAGCTTTGGAACATTTGGCTATTCGGTATTTGTGAGTTTTGGAATTCCTAGCTTAAATAGTATCACCAAAGGGCCATGTGATGTATTAGACATGGGCACCTTTTTTAGCCAAATAAAATATACAACGGCAAGCAAAGAGGTTTTTCAATGTTAACAACAACATATTTGTGCAAATGATGTAACTGAAAATTTTCTAGGTAGGACTTTAAAAGAGAGAGAGGGAGCAAAGCTTTCACGTTGGAAAAACACACCAGTCGAAAAAAACATATGAAATAAGTTAGAAAAGACCATTTGCTACATAAGCCCCAAATGGGCCAATATGTTGCATAGCTTTGCCACCAGAAGAAATATAAAGCTCCTTGTACAAGTGTAATTCAAACCATAGAGTTTGAAGGAAATTAAATGTTTTCCTTTTCATTTTTTTAAAAAAATAACGGCAAAACACCCCAACATTTGTTACAGTTTGTACTGCAAATAAAAGCCAGTGCCATAGATTTCAAGAATAAGTTGTGTTGATGACGAACCTGAAAACAAATGTGACTTGAAATTCCTGGTTTGGAGGAATGAATTGTGCAATAACAGTGCAATCCTAAACAAAGTTATGCCCTTCTAAGCCAATGGACTGGCAGTGCAGTCCTAAGCAGAATCAAACTGATTCCAATGGTCTAACAAGGGTACATCTTAGCTGCTGGCTGATCTTGGATCATAATAAATGAAATGAATGAACAAGACTGCTCCAGGAGTACTCCCCAAGCTCTTAACTTGATATATTATTGTTGTTGTTGTTTTTGTTTAGTCGCACAGTCAAGTCCAACCCTTCATGACCCCATGGACCACATCATGCCAGGCCATCCTGTCTTCCACTGTCCTCTGGAGTTTGCTCAACTTCATGTTCGCTGCATCGATAACACCGTCTAACCATCTCATCCATTGCCATCCCCTTCTTCTGTTACCTTCAGTCTTTTTCAGCATCAGGGTCTTCTCCAGTGAGTGCTCCCTTCTCATTTGGGGGCCAAAGTCTTTGAGCTTCAGCTTCAGTACTTAGCCTTCCAGGGAACAGTCAGGGTTGATTTCTTTTAGGATTGACTGATTTGATCTTCTTGCAGTCCAAGGGACTCTTAAGAGTCTTCTCCAGCACCATAATTCAAAAGAATCTATTCTTCAGCGCTCAGCCTTCCTTATGGTCCAACTCTCACAGCCATACATTATTACTGGGAATACCATTGCTTTGACCACATGGGCTTTTTATTATGCTGTCTAGGTTATGGTCCATGGGGTTTTCTGCTAGGTTGGCAGGAGCTGGAACTAGAGATGGGAGCTCACTCCATCATGCATCACCCGGGTCTCGAACTGCTGAACTACTGACCTTCCACAGCCTGCAGTTCAGCATCTTAACCACTTGAGCCACCGCAGCTCCTCTTATTCTGATATAATGGACTGTTAAACTTTTTAAAAAAAACATTTTAATGATTTTAAGGTTATATGTCTAAATATGTATTTTTGGACTGAAAGTTAATCTGTTTGTATTTAACGAATATGTATTATTTTGACAAATGGTTTTTGACTGTAAATAAATATCATTCATCAATTCTGTTCTTCATGTGTTTTGCTCCATTTAGTGCTTGATTCACGATTACATCCGTTTATGTCCAGCATATCTGATACCCAGATTGGAGGTCTCCAAATTAATTGGGGGAATTAACTTAATTGGAGACAGGCGAGAAGGGATAACTAGGGGATCACCACCGATGTTTACAGGGATTGTTCCCTGGGAACTCTCAGATAAACCAGGCCTTTTCTTTCTCAGATAAACCAGGCTCCATATTGGTTCCATTTCTAAGCCAGACAGTACAGTACACAACTGATTTGGGGGGTGAAATTAAAGAGGGGTGTCTTGCTGTAAGACTGCCCTTCCTCAGGAGGGGGGGGGGACTGGATGCTAACAGATCTGCCTCCAGATTTAAACTGCTGGCTTTTGTGCCAGACATACAGCAATGTAATACTGAATTGACCACTAGAGGGAGCAAAATGTGTGTGTAACAGAAACTCCCCCCAAGCAACAGGAACACACAAGTGAGGAAAATGAGAATGCGGAAAAGCTCTCTGTCTCTGTCCAACCTGCAATGTTGGTCTTGTCTGGATTAAGCTTCAGTTTGTTCACCCTCAGCCACTTGACCACAGCCTCAAGGCACTAATATGTGTGACATGATTCAGGTCACAATACACAATAAGTGTGAGATGAGTAAGTTTACAGGTACACAATATGTGTGACATGAGTTAGGTCACAATATCTGTGAAACAATGTGTGACATGAGTCACATATACACAGTATGGGTGACATGAGTCAGGTCACAGGTACCCAACCAAACATAACACCAGGGAAACTCACCTTTAAAGCATTCTGTTGCTCTGCTTGGCTGGGGAGTGCTGTATTTATTTATTTATTATTTCAATTTATCACCCACTTTGCCATGAAAACTGGCTCAAGGCAGCGTACAGACATGAAAAGCAATAAAACAGCAAATACAATAAAATTCATAAGAACATCATAATGCTAATAAGAACAATACAGGTGACGGCGGCATTCAGTGTTCAATCCAGTGATGGAAGACAATAGTCGGAGGCAATGATGGAAGGCAATATCCTGCGATGTATCATAGGGCCGTGGGATCTTCCGGTGACATACTCCTCAGTGGCAGTTCCTAATCAAACGCCTGGTGGAAGAGCTCCATTTTACAGGCCCTGCGGAACTGTAAAAGATCCCGCAGGGCCCCGATGTCCTCCGGGAGCTCATTCTAGCAGTGTGGAGCCGCCACTGAACAGGCCCTGGCATGAGTAATGGCCAACCTGGCGTTTTTCAGGCCAGGGAGAGTCAGGCGATTTTGCGACCCTGCCCTCAGTGCTCTCTGGGGCACATATGGGGAAAGGCGGTCCCTCAGGTAGGCAGGCCCCCGACCATACAGGGCTTTAAAGGTCAAAAACAGCACCTTGAAACGAATCCGGTAAGCTATTGGCAGCCAGTGCAATGCCTTCAACACAGGCTGGATGCGGTCTCATATAGAGAGGCCCATCAACAGCCTGGCCGCCGCATTTTGCACTAACCGCAGCTTCTGGATTTGAGACAAGGGCAGCCTTGTCTCTACATGGGTAGAGAGTGTTGCAGTAGTCTAATCTCGAGGTGACCATAGCATGGATCACTGTTGCCAGTTCATTGCGTTCGAGGAAGGGAGCCAACTGCCTAACCAGCCATAGATGGTAAAAGACTGCCTTGGCAGTGGCTGCTACCTGGGGGCATCCCAGAGCACTCCCAAACTCCTGACCCTCTGCGCTGGCACCAACGGCGCCCCACCAAAGGTCAGTAGTGGGATCCCTATCCCCGACCCACTCCGACTTAGGCACAGGACCTCCGTCTTTGTTGGATTCAATTTCAATCGGCTCAGTCTAAGCCAGCCGGCCACGTCCTGAAGCGCCTGCTCCAGGTCATCTGGGGTAGAGTCGGCCTGACTGCCCAACAACAGATAGAGCTGGGTGTCATCCGCATTTGGGATTGCCCTAGCCTGTGCCTCCAGGCAATCTGGGCAAGGGGGCACATATAGATGTTGAATAACAGCGGGGATAACACCACCCCTTGAGGGACCCCGCAAACCAGTGGGTGCCTCTGGGAAGTCTGTTCCTCTAACTCTACCCTCTGTCCCCGACCTTGGAGAAAGGAGACGAGCCATTGCAAGGTGAGCCCCTGGATCCCAATGTTGGTGAGGCGGTGGATCAGTAACTGATGGTTGACCATGTCAAACACCGCCGACAGGTCCAACAACAACAGTACTGCCAAACTGCCTTGATCCAGATGCCTCCAGAGGTCGACTGTGAGGGTGACCAGAGCCATCTCCATCCCATGGCCTGGCCGGAAGCCGGACTGGAATGGGTCTAGCATGGAAGTGTCATCCATAAAGCTCTACAACTGAATTGCTGGTCGCTCTCTCAAGTAATTTGCCCAAATAGGGCAAATTGGAGATGGGCCGATAATTAGCCAATTCGGACGGGTCCAAGGATGTTTTTTTCAAGAGAGGGCGGACCATCGCTTCCTGGAGTGCCCTCGGGAACCATCCCTCAGCAAAGGACTTGTTGATAATATCCCTGAGGGCACCTTGCAACCCTCATCTCTGTAAAGAGAGATGAGGGGCTACAGGCTTCCCTCCCATGCTTCCTTCACTAGTGGAAATGGCCAAGGGGGGGGTCCCCCTGGAGTGCGTGGAAGGGCAAACAGGCCCCCAGAAGCCTTCTCTGCTGGTGCAAATGGTGCAGGGAGGAAGCCTTAAGAACACAAGAACATAAGAGATGCCAATGTTGGATCAGGCCAAAGGCCCATCCCATCCAACACTCTGTGTCACACAGTGGCCAGAAATACCAGGTGCCATCAGGAGGTCCACCAGTGGGGCCAGGACATTAGAACATTTTACCATCTATGGCTGATTAGGCAGCTGGTCCCCTTCCTCGAACGCAATGATCTGGCGACAGTGATCCACGCAATGGTCACCTCGAGATTGGACTACTGTAATGCTCTCTACATGGGGCTACCCTTGGGGCAACTTCGGAAGCTGCAGCTGGTGCAGAATGCCGCAGCTAGGTTGTTGGTGGGTTCCCCTGTGAGGGAACACATCCAACCAGTGCTGAGGGTGGTGCACTGGCTGCCAATAGCATTCCGGATACGCTTCAAGGTGCTGGTTTTGACCTTTAAAGCCCTTTATGGTCTGGGACCTGTCTACCTGCAGGACCGCCTTTCCCCGTATGTTCCCCCGAGAGCACTGAGATCTGAGTCGCAGGACCGTTTAGTCCCCCCTGGCCCTAGGGACGCCAAATTAACATCTACTAGAACTAGGGCGTTCTCCTTGGCAGCACCAATACTATGGAACCAGCTCCCTCATGAGATCCGCGCCCTCCGGGATCTCCGCCAGTTCTGGAGAGCGGTGAAGACGAAGTTATTCCGCCAAGCATTTAATAACCCAGACCAAGCATGATAGCACTTTATGGTTGCCGCCATGGATATGTTGTACTCAGTGTTCCCTCTAAGCTGAGTTAGTGTGAGCTAGCTCACAGTTGTTTAGCCTCCGGCTCACACATTTTTGTCTTAGCTCAGGGAGGATGGCTCCAGAGCAGACTAATTCATGCAGGAGCCAAATCACTTGCTCACAACTTTAATGCCAGTAGCTCACAAAGTAGAATTTTTGCTCACAAGACTCCACAGCTTAGAGGGAACATTGGTTGTACTGTGTGTTAAATTTTGATTTTAAGGTACTGTATAGATTGTTTTAGAGGCATTGTTTTACTGTTTTAATGTTGTAAGCCGCCCTGAGCCGCTTCGGCGGGAGGGCGGGATAAAAATCAAATAAATAAAATAAATAGAAGCCCTCCCACTTAAGCCCCTCCTCCCCCTTGCAGAGCTCTTGAGCCAAATGGAGCAACATCATACTTTGAAGACAAGTTCCCCCAGTCGTAAAAGCTGGGTTCGGCACTCAGGACCCAGCTCATATCACACATATTGTATATTTGGGCCCTCAAAGACAGCCTCGGGACGCTTCATGGGTGCCCCTGGAGGCTGAGATACTAAGCAGACAACCTGCTTGTTGCCACTATTGAACTTTATATATGGTAAAATTGTCTCTCACCAAAAAAGTTTTCAAGCAATTTGGTTCCCAGTGGTGAACTATCTCTAGCAGAAGAAGAAGTGATTCCAAAAAACTCTTATTACAAAGATCTGTTATATTTTTAAAAGGGCTCTTAAGGGTTGAGAAAGTTGATTATTTCATAGCGTCAATATATGTTATGAATGTACTGTTGTATATATTGTTCAAAATAAAAAACACTTATTGGAAAAAAAAAGATTTAGCATAAAGGTCAAAGAGCACAGGAAAGGAAATGGAACCTGGGGGCACCCCTCTCATCAGATGTTAGACTTTTTTCAATTTATAAGGATTCTAATCATAATGAACAACTTTTTAACAATCCGTTAAGTATTTGGTTCCCTTTAGTAGAAAAGATAGATTTAGAATGTTTTGAATGGGAGGCTATTAAAGCTGCCAAATATAAATTTAATTAAATAATAATAGTAATAATAATAATAATAATAATAATAATAATAATAATAATAATAATAATAATAATAATAATAATAATAATAAAATAAAAATCATATCCCAGCTCACTGATACTCCCTTGCCTATGGGAACTCTTTCATTGTAATGTGTTTGTTAATGAGAAGATCAGTAACAGCAGTCCAGCTTCATCAGAAAACAGCTTGCTTGTAACTACCAGGGGTCATTTTGTAGAAAAAGAGGTGCAGGAGCTCATTAGCATAATTCATTAGCATAACCTATTTGCATATGCCACACCCCCTGACATCACCGGAAGTGTGTCAGAAGGCAACACCCATCGCTCAGGCTCCGCTGGACTGTTTTGGATTGCTAGCTATTGGGGGGGGGACGTGCAGATCTGTCCTCGCAGAGGAGGGAGAGCTTGTACCTGAATAAAACTTGGTCTTAAAGGTGCCACTGGACTGTTTTGGACTGGGGGGAGCTGTGCAATTTACCTGGCTGCTTCTTGCTCTGACTGAGGGCTGCTGGGAGCAGGGGGTGGGGCTTGTTGCATGTGCTCCCGCAGGAAATGACCCCTGGTAACTACCAATGTTTCCCAAAAATGTGCAACTGCCGAGGATGGTTGGCTGTGTTCTTGGGTGTGCCAGGTAGGAGACTGAGGCATCATCAGCCTGATGGGAACCCTGCGAGAACTGAACGGAACCTTGAGGTCATTCCCCAGAATCCTTTGCAGGAGTCCCATAGCAATTAAATTTGGTATGGAGAAGGTCTCCTGAAGGTAGACAATTTGAAAGTCACTGCCTGGAGGAATCTTAGCCTGATTTCTAAAAGCTTGTTTCTCATAGGAGTTTGCCAAACATTTTCGATATTTTCCCCTTTTTTACTTTTTTTTTTTTTTTTTGCCCAACAAAACTCCCTTGTAAGTGAATGTCGGGGGCTCATATCATTTTCTGCTCCAGCCATGCAGCTCAGGCATACAAACTCATTCCAGGTTTTGCATTCAGTTCATTTTTCATATCCCCCTTTCCCTAACTTGTTTACGTTAGCTTAGCCTTCATCAAAACGATGTCTTAATTAAATCTGAAAAATGGACATTTGACTTCACTTTAAGCAATGGTTTTGGTCTGCCCTTGATATAGAAGTCAGATATACAGAACAGCCGTATGTATTGTGTACGGCTCACTCCTGGATATATTTTTTTTAAAAAAATCATCATTGCTTTTCCTTAACATCTTTCATCGTATGTTTTAGCTACATTTTACTCTGAATGGACGTGGGGGATGAGAGGGGCCTGCTCTGCTTACCTGGAAGCAAGGTGGGGTTAGGAAATGGCTGGGTTCAGACCTGGGCCCACTTCCTTGGGCCTCAGAATGGGAGGGGAGAAGGGCCCCCATCGCCCTGGGGCTTCCCTGATCCTCCAGGTCCTGCTCTCGAGGAGGGGCCCTTCCTTATATGGCACATCCCAGTCAAAGGTCCCTCACCAGTGGCTTCTGCTGGCTTCACGTAGCTCTCAGAATTCTCCTTCCCCTGTTGGCTTGCTTTCACTCAGTGCCAGTTCGATGGGTGTCTGCAAAACCTCAAGCTTTTCCTGCTCCCACATTTCTCCTTCCCTGAATTAGGAGCCGCAAATGTAATGAATCCTTGCCACGCCTTGTCAGAAGAGGACGTTTTGCGTAGGTTTCCATGACCGGGACAGCAGTTTCGGATTGCTGCTGGTGGCCCTCTTCCCAGCCTTATTCCTTCTCACCTGATCTTCTTACCTGCCCAAACAGTCTCACGTTCTTCCACCTCCCTTGGAAACCATCCACAAAATGCTACACACAGCACACATTTACTCCTTGACATGGGATTCCAAACACCACATTCTGACAGAGGCCTGGAACCTCCGCTGGATTTGGCTGGTTCGCATTGGTGCCGCTCATATATTTTGTGGATTCTTGTATGGCTGGTCAGATTTAACTGGCTTTCATTTGCCCTCTTACTTCTGAATGGAAAAGTAAAGCAGGCACGATGTCACCACTGAAACTCTGCCTGTACCTTTGCAAATATGATTCGTAACAGATGGTGAATTGTTTTGATGTAAATAAAGGCATTCATAAAATCCAAAGGATTGGTGATGGATATAACCATTCAGCAATGTGGAATAATTAAATATGACAAAAAAATAATACAAAATGCATAGACTGAGTCATCTGTAAGCAAAGCCACATCTGTCCAGACCTCACTCAATTAGACTTGAATGTCTACCTCCTTTGCTGAATGTGCAAGCACTAATTCATCTCTAATATCTAACACAGGCTGTGGTCACACGGAGCATTAGCCACACTACAGAGACGGAAGATAGGTGGATTTTCCGGGCGCAATCACAGCGCCACATCTGGGAGGCGTAGAGCTCCCGTGGCGAACCCAAGGCTTCCCGCCAAAGATGCGGCTTGAAAAACTAGTACCTCCGAGGTACTAGTTTCCGGAAACCGCGGGGCAAGGGCGGGTGTCTGATCACGTTTCCGGTTCACACGTTTTTTGTCTCTGCTCAGGAAGGGATATGGCTCCAGAGCAAACTGATTGGTGCAGCGGCCAAATGGCTCGCTCACCACTTTAATGCCAGGAGCTCACTGGATTTTTGCTCGCAAGACTCTGCAGCTTAGAGGGCGCATTGGTGGCCACCCTAGGACGGCCATGGCTTGGCAGGACGATGCTCCCTCCCTCCCGCAGTGCATGGCTTACTTCTAAGGAGACCTGGGGGGGTGGCTTTCCGGCTGCTGCACCGCTTCTCCCGGCTGTTGCTTATCCGGAGCCTTCCCTGTTCGCCCTCCCTGGACATGCATGCGCACATGCAGAGCCCCCTCCTCTTTTCCATACCCCCCACACACTCCTGGCTCGGCCTGCTCAAAAGGAACTCTCTGCACCAGGCGGCAGAGGGGGAGGTGCAGGGGGGGCATGGCGGGAGGGCGGCCCTGCTGAAGCTCCTCCTGGAGGGGACCGGACGGAGGACACAGTTTGCATTCCTCTGCAGCCCTGGAAGGGGTTAAACCCGTGTGATCGGCACCTCCCCCCTAACCACGGGACCTTGATGGGACCTCTGATCGTGCAGCCGCACGTTATTTTGCTCTGGGGCAAACAGCCATGCTTCCCCCCCCCCGCGCGCGCGATTTCCGGCCCATGTGACCGGAGCCACAGTTTCAGATCCAGATATATCCTACCTTGTTTCAAGAGAAGGGCTTTCCCACATTCCGATTTTCCTTACCTGTGAGTTCCTGTTGCTTCAGAGTGGGGTTTCCCCCCTGCTGCACACATGTTTTGCTCCCTCTAATGCTCTATCTGATATTACATTGCTGTATGTCTGGCACAGAAACTTGCAGTTTAAATCTGCAGGGAGATACGATGGGCATAAGGCAATGTAATATCAAATTGGCCACTAGAGGGAGCGAAATGTGTGTGGAATAGAACCCCCCCCCCCAAGCAACAGGAACTTCCAATCAAGGGAAATGAGAATGCAAAAATGTAAAAAGGCTACATCAAGTATACATGTAAAATGGCTACATTTATTTATTTATTTATTTTTCACATTTATATCCCGCCCTCCCCAGTGGGCTCAGGGCGGCTTACAGAGGCAAGGCCATAATAAAACATAATATACATAATAATTTTAAAACATATAATACATCTTAAAAGTCCTAAATAAAACGTGGTGCTCAGTGACTTCCATAATCCGGAGATGAAGGATCGTAGGTCCGAAGTTCCAAGTGGACGGCTTAGGGCTTCTTCCATTCAGATGTTTCCTCAGGGCCTCATCCAACCAATAATGGTGGTGGTATAGTAGGGGTGGTGGCTCCTACTCAAAAGCCTGGCGGAAGAGCTCCGTCTTGCAGGCCCTGCGGAACTGCCCAAGATCCCGCAGGGCCCGAATCTTCCCTGGGATCTCATTCCACCAGGTAGGAGCCGCCACTGAAAAAGCCCTGGTCCTAGTAGCGGCTAGTTTGGTATCCTTGGGGCCCGGGATGGCTAACAGGTTTTGGGCCCCAGACCGTAGTGCTCTTGGGGGAACATACGGGGAAAGGTGGTCCCTCAGGTAGGTTGGACCCTGGCCATCAAGTGTGGCATAGGGAAATTTCTCTGGTTAAGTTGAACACTGACTCGGACTTGCTTCACACATTCATTTTTAAGTATTCATCGTCATTCCAAAGTGTGACGGTTGCTCATTTGTGGGACTGGGGGGGGGGCACCACAACATGACTTATTTGCCTGAGTCCAGAAATGGACCTGACCCAGGGCAGTTGCCATCAACACACAAGTGAGTCAGTACACAGGGGTACAGAGTGGGGAAGGGGGCAAACTGACCCATGGCCCCCACAAAGCTGAGAGTTCGAGATGTATTGGTTCATGTGGCATGAGGTTACTGGATAAACAAGGTAGTGGCCCACCCAACCTTTCACCTTTGACTTCCAGGGCTGTGGCTTACAGAGACAAATAGGAAGACTGTTTTTCTGCCTAGAGAGCCCACACTCCCCTGCTATTATTATTCCAGTTGCATACAACAGGAGATTGCACTCTGCATGATCTCCTCCAATACGAACAGCTGCCATTGTGCATGAATAGGACAAAATATTTTCCAGCTTTAGTATGCATGCTCAAAACCCCAGAGTTTCCCAAAAGTATGTAATTGTGTATACCAGAGCTGAAAAATACAAGCATTACCCCATTCACACAAAATGGCAACTAAGCATATTGGGAGGCTTGTGGACAGCACAGTTCCCGCCCCCCACCAAGTGCCAGATTGGAGCACCAAAGTAATCACAAATGAACCGGACCATTGACTCAATATTGTCTACTGAAGGCATTTTCTGGGGTGCAAAATGGGAACCCGAAGACTTTGCCCCATGCTGCCTCTTTGCTGTCCTTATCATGCATCTCTCTGTGTTTGTTTTTTAAATTCTGACTCAGCTTGGCTTACCTCACAGGGTTGTTGCTCTGAGGCTAAGTGGGGGAAGGGAGAATGATGCTAGCCACTTTGGGTCTCCATAGAGGAGGAAAAAAGGTAAAGGTTCCCTTGCTCGAAAGCTAGTCGAGTCCGACTCTAGGGTTGCGGTGCTCATCTCCGTTTCAAAGCCGAAGAGCCAGCACTGTCCGAAGACGTTTCCGTGGTCATGACTAAACACCAAGGCGCACGGAACGCTGTTACCTTCCCACCGAAGGGGTACCTATTTATCTTCTTACAATTTCTTGCTTTCGAACTGCTAGGTTGGCAGGAGCTGGAACTAGAGACGGGAGCTCACTCCGTCATGTGGCAACCCGGGTCTTGAACTGCTGAACTACTGACTTTCCACAGCCTGCAGTGGAAGCAGGAGGAGGAAAGCAGGGTATAAATACCTGAATTAAAAAATAGGTGTAAAATACTCAGCAAAAAGAGTTTGACGCTGTATGGTTCCTGGTATGGTGCACTTTTTGGAAAAGATACAGCAGGGCAGTTCACAAATGGTTGAAGGGTTTGTGTGAACCAGATCAATCCTCTCTACACCAGTTTGGTGTAGTGGTTAAGTGCGCAGACTCTGATCTGGGAGCACCAGGTTTGAGTCCCCACTCCTTCACTTGCAGCTGCTGGATGACCTTGGGCAAGCGATAGTTCTGTCAGAGCTGTTCTCTCAAGGACAGTTCTGGAAATAGCTCTCTTAGCCCCAGCTACCTCACCGAGTGTCTGTTGTGGGGAGGGGAAGGGAACGGAGTTTGTAAACCACTCTGAGACTCCGAGTGGAGGTTCGGTATAAATCCAATCTCCTCCTCTTCCTCCTCTTCTTCTTCTTCTTCCACATTTTCGGATCAGGGACTCATCTTCAACCTGTAGGTGGCATCACGTCATGGGGCCTGTTGCACTGAAAGCATGTGACAGGAAGTCATAAAACATGCCAATCATGGGACAAGAAGAGGGAGAACGACAGTTATGAGGTCATCTTCTAGTCACGTGACTAGTAAGTGTTATGGTGTCAAGGTCAGGACCATGGACAGCAGACCAAGAGAGCTGGCCATAGGGAACAAAAGTGCCAGGTGGTGAGCCATAGTTAGAAAAAAGCCAGTGTTCAGTGCCATGGTGGAATTCCCTTCACCACTCAGGGACCATCCCTTCCCTGTCCCTCTGCTCCTTTCTGTGTGCACAATCAGAGGCAGTGGCTGTGGCAGCCTGGCTCTCTACACGTATGCATAAGCAGCAGATTCTTCCATATAGCAGTCCCTCTCCCAGGGAAACCCTATAGGGCCCAAAACCCAACAGAGAGCCAGTCTGGTGTAGTGGTTAAGTAAGGTAAAGGTAAAGGTTCCCTTGCTCGAAAACCAGTCGAGTCCGACTCTAGGGTTGCGGTGCTCATCTCCGTTTCCAAGCCGAAGAGCCAGCGCTGTCCGAAGATGTTTCCGTGGTCATGTGTCCGGCATGACTAAACACCAAGGCGCACGGAACACTGTGACCTTCCCACCGAAGTGGTACCTATTTATCTACTTGCAATTTCTTGCTTTCGAACTGCTAGGTTGGCAGGAGCTGGAACTAGAGATGGGAGCTCACTTCCATCATGCGGCAACTCGGGTCTCGAACTGTTGAACTACTGACCTTCCAAAGCCTGCAGTTCAGTGTCTTAACCACTTGAGCCACTGCAGCTCCAGTGGTTAAGTACACGGACTCTAATCTGGGAGAACCGGGTTTGATTCCCCACTCCTCCACTTGCAGCTGCCAGATGACCTTGGGCAAGCCATAGTTCTTGTCAGAGCTGTTCTTTCAAAAGCAGTTTCTGTCAGAGCTCTCTCAGCCCCACCTCCCTCACAGGGTGTCTGTTGTGGGGAGGGGAAGGGAAAGGAGTTTGCAAGCCACTCTGAGACTCCGAGTGAAGGGCAGGATATAAATCCAATCTCCTCCTCCTGCAACCCACCTGGGGGTCCTGAACCATGGCATGACGATCACTGCTCTAGAGACCCAGAATGGCATACTGGTCAGAGTGCTGAAATAAGACCAAGGGACCCAAGTTCAACTTCCCACTCTGTCCCAAGTTCAACTTCCCATTCAGTCCCAGAGCTCACCGTGTGAATAGGGGCCAATCTCTCGCGGTCAGCCTCGCATAGCCTTGTCGTGAGGACAAAAGAGGAGGCAAGACAGGAGGTATGCCAACCCTAACCCAAACTCTTTGATGAAAAGGCAAGCGAAAAGTAGAGAGTTACCGCTAGCATGAAGAAAACCTCAGTTCCACAGTGTCTCCGGCTGGTTCAGAGAATCCCAGTCTCCATCACCCAACTGCAAAGTAGCAGCGGGAAGGATTTTTGGCCCTCCCCTGCTTTGCTGCCTTCTCCTGCATTTCCAAATGGTTGCTTGTTACTTTGCAAGGAAAAAGCTGAGCTGACCTCAATCTGCCAGTGCACCGAAAATCCTCACCGTGGCATGTTCATGTTTTGGCGCGTTTTTCCTTGCCACATGGCAACCACGCATTTGGAACATTCCGCAAGAGGAAGTCTTTGGATCCTTCCCCACTGTGCAGTTCGTGATGAATAAGATCTCTAATATTGTGGACCGAGCACAAAACAGTTCCAGCAAAACATATGATACATTTGTACGTACCTGGTTCCCTGTACTTGACTTCAAGGCTGAAAATAATGTGCTTCCTTCTAGGACGAGTTATCATACATGGCTACACTTTTGAGTTTAACTAGACCTCCACCTTACTGTCGAGACTCCTCTTGTGAATCAGAGCAGCGGACTCCTGAAGATGTTAACTTTTAAACTTGACTCAATTGTATGGGAATCATAGCTCACATAGCATCTATGTATAGGTGATCAGATTTAGCACTAACTTAGTTTGTTATGACTGTTGATGTATGTTGTAAAAATCTGTATTGATGACTAACTGGTTGGTTTGTAATTTTGGATTTTCAGGACAGTTGTATACTGTTTTGCAGTTATTATATTTCTTGATATGTTATACTTCCTCTTAATAAACATTTTAAAAATGGGAAAAAAGAAAGAAAGAAAAGTGAAGCCCGGTTCTCATTGGACGAGGCACGGGCGAGAAGAAACCATTCCACAGGCGGAGGGGTATGTGGGCGTTTCAGAATGCAACAGCCAACCTGACAATCATCTTGTGGAAGGGAAGGTTGGGAACTGAAATAAAAATACACGCTTCATAGCTGGAAGTGCCATGCAAAATATAAGATGTGTCAACAGCTTCTCTGGCCAACCCAGAGCCACGAAAGGCCGCAGTAGCAGCCCACACTAGTGTTGGAACTGAAAAAGAATGGCAACTTCAGTGGTTAGTCTGAGACCCGGGCCTTCACAAAGTGTCTGTGATTAAACCTGTCAGAATTCATGAGTAAACAAACGTGAGTCCGCACGATGTCCTGTGGGGGGAAAGTGATTGCTTTTTCTCCAAGATAAAAAGAAGAGGGTTGCTTGGGGGCATTGTGGAATAGAGTTGGCAACTGTTCCCCATTAGCCACAACATTCTTCTGTTCTACCACCCAATTTTCATCTCTTTTCTTGTCTCTTCTCATTCCCCGGTGAAGAGTTTCGGCTCCATAGCACACGTTGGAAACCCCCAAACTGGAAATAATTAAAATACTGATTCCTTTTAGAATGGACCTTATGTGAGCTGAAGGAAAGACTGCCAAGGTTTCCTGAGGAGATGGTTTAATGGTGTGTTCTCCATTTCCTGACTTTTCCACATTTAAACAGCCTTTGTGCTTGATTTGGATAAGGAAGGGAGAGACAGAAAGCCCTGAAAGCTAGAACCCTAAAGATCTAGATGAAGCGGAGAATTATAATTGTGATGGCCTGCACTTTTAAAAAGCTTAGAAGCACTATGCAAACAGCTGAAGGACTGTGACGGATCAATTCTTCACAGAAACAGAGAGCCTTGAGTGACAGGCTGCTCCAGCAGATCTGATTGGTTAGCATTATCTGAGCAGAGAAGACTTCTGAAATGGAAAATTGAGTCTGATTTCAACCCTAGCTGAGAAGAGTCAAGTACTGACAGTTTTGGAATTCAGCCCTGACTGAGAGCAGTTTAACACAGACAGGAGAACTGGGGGAAAGTTGGCAAGGACAAGTGGGTAGTTAGACAGAGACTCCCATTCAGGCCAAGGAAAAGGGATAGATTTTCTAAAGAGAGAAGAATGTCCCTACCCAGTCAAATGGAGTTTGCTCTGAAGAGTGCAGAGATCCCTGGTCTGGTGTGGTTAGGAACTGCCTGTAGAAACCTTCAGTTAAAAACTCAAGACAAGTACTGGTGTTTCAAGAGAAGGGGAAAGAGAATACCAGTCTTCTGGAAACCAAAAGAGTTAGGGAATACTCAAAGAAAGTGTACTGAAGTGTTTGGGGAAAACACCGGAACGAAAGCCTCGAGTGCCATTTAAGTCATATGAGTTAAAGGGGGCTCCCATTCCTCCCTCAGGTTCCTAGGCTGAGCAAACAGCCAAAATATTATACTGTGACAGGGTTGGATGGCCAGAATTCTTCAGGGAAGAAGAAAACACATTACTAGGGCGGATCAGTCAGAAAAGGGAAAGAAAAATGGAGGGAAAATCTTGCCCCTGAAGGAGGGCAGTGGATACATGTGTACGCGTCATAGATGTGTACAGGGAAAGCGGGGCTTGGGTTAACTTGATATCTGAAATCTTCATTTCTCTTGTTGAAGGGCTCAGCAGCACCAGACACATGCAGACACAGGAGCTCTGGGCAGGGATCACTCAAAGTATACATTGTTGGCCTCTGCCTGATCTAGACCTTTACAACTTTTTATATTCATCTTCCTCCAAATGAAGCAAGAGGCAGTCATATTGTGGGGAATGAATATGGGTGTAGTGGTGGTTAGAATGTAGGACCATGGTATAGAAGACGGAGGTTCAAATCCCCATTCTCAGTGGATGATCTGTGGAAACTTGATGGTTAAGCTTGGACTCTTCCTTAGCCTCCATTAGCTCACAGGGTTGCAGTTGTTGTGAAGAATGAATGGAGAAAGGGAGATTTCAAGTTACATGCATGTGTTTCTTTAAAATGGTCGGTAAGTGTCACAAGAACAAGGGGGGTGAAAGAGGGAGATGAGTGAGTGAGGTAATTGGTGGGTGACTGAGAGTGTGTGGGCGGAGCTAGGAGGTGGATGTTTGTGGACAGAGGGTCTGGTCAATCTACACAGCATCTGAGACGCAGTCTTCTAATTATAATCATACAAGAAGGGGGACCTGCGATACTCGCGGGGGGGGAGAAGCTCCATGGGAGGAGAAGGAAGCAGCCGCAGGTGAGGCTTCTCCCCTGCCACCCCCATCTCCGGCACCCACAGCGAGGCCCGTGCCCCTCCAAGCCTTCTCCCCTCCCCAGCACTGGTGGCGAGGCCTGAACTCGGCCCGCCAAACTTTCTCCCTACCCCCTTCCCTAATGCTTCCAGCGAGGCCTGGCCAGCTGGCCAAACTTTCTCGCACTTCCCCTTTCCCCCAGCAGTGGCAGGGGTGGCGAGGCCTGAGCTCGACCCACCAAACTTTTTTCCCCTCCCCAGTGGTGGGGAGGGCTGAGTGGCTTACAGCCGCTGGCTGGCCAAGCCTTCTCCCACCCCCTCTTTCTACCTGGCGGCGGCAGCGGCGAAGCTGTTCTCAGAGCATTCCCTGCACCTGCGCAGGGAATGCTCTTTTACTGCATATTTTTTCCAAGTTTTCATTTTTTCCTGCACATCTGGGTATTGCCCCAAATGTGCAGGAAAATCTCCCTGCTCCCCAAGTGCCCCCGATGTGTGGATTTGGATATGCGCACGGAGGGGGCATGTTGGGAATTAGATATATAGACAAGTGATGCCTGAAGCAGATCCCTGCAGAGGCCATTTCAAAAGGTTTGGGGGGGGAATTCAGCTGTCTCTGAAGGGATTTTTTTAGTATTTGGATTTTTCTACAAACCCAGGAAGTCTACTGACTATGTAGGAAAAGCTGTTGAAGGAGAGTGAGCCCCCTGTTGGTGGAAATAAGTATCCACACTGGGGGGAAATCCTCTGGCTAATAGAATAAGGATAGAGGTGCTGTGAAAGGCATTAAGATTCTAAAGGAGAAAGAAAAGGACTTCAGGGGGCAATTTAGGCAAAAACTAATATTGTCAGAGTATTATAAGAGTGTGAGGGGGGAAAAGCTGAGTAAAAAGGGAAAGATTTTACTTAGCAACTTAACGAAACCTCTTGTAACCAATACCCTTCTTTTACCAAATAAAGTTTTATCTTGTTTATTGTGAACCCAGAGTCTTATCCTCAGAACCACATACTCCAATGAAGGAGCCTTAGAGCTTGGGCACAACACCATGGGAAAGATTAATTAAAGACTGGAATTAAATTCCTGGTGACAGCGATAGATACTTTGAGTGAGACAAAGAAACAGCAAGAAATTTAAAACTACATCACACCTAGCCACTCCAAATAAAAGAGAGGTATTTTTATTTTTATTTTTAATTTTTCACATTTGTATCCCACTCTCCCCAATCACAGGTGCCACTCAGAGCTCATTGGATGGACTAAAGATATTATTGCAAAGCACATATGGTGGTGCCCAGTATTTTCTTAGGCCAGACGGTAGCCTCAAGTCATGCAAGTTTTCTGCTTAAGTCCCAGAGTCTTGGGCAGGCATAGAAGTCAAATAGGGAGGTCAGTGACCAAACACATCCTGATATTTGATTGGAACTGGATCCAGGAGTAGCGCCTCCAAAAATCCCTGCATGGAAGACAGAGTGGATTCTTAGGGAGCAACCATAAAAGAACTTAAGAGAACATCAGAGAAGCCAATGTTGGATCAGGCCAGTGGCCCATCCAGTCCATCACTCTGTCACTCAGTGGCCAAAATACCAGGTGCCATCAGGAGGTCCACCAGGACACTAGGAGCCCTCCCACTGTTGCCCCCCCAAGCACCAAGAAGACAAAGCATCACTTGCCCCAGACCGAGTGTTCCTATCTGTACCTTGTGGCTAATAGCCACTGATGGACCTCTGCTCCATGTGTTTATCCAGTTCCCTCCTGAAGCCGTCCATGCTCGTATCCACTGCCACCTCCTGTGGCAGTGAATTCCATTTGTTAACCACTCCTTGGGTGAAGAAGTACTTCCACTGTTACAAATATTAAACCTGCCAATTAGAATAACTCCTTGCTGTTTTAATCCTCCTAAATAAACATTCTCAGTAAGCAATTCTTTTTTTATATAAAGATTTTATTGGCTCCCCTAAAAAGGGGAGGTATTTCGCTTAGAAGAAAAAATGGGAAGGGTAGACAGTGGGGGAAAGAGAAAGCTGAGTGATATATAAACTGGTAAATTAAACTGTTAGTAATGTCCAATTAATCTTCTTGGGCTTCTTCTGTGTGTTGTCAAACTTCTTTTCATAGTCCTATCACATGGTTCTCTGTTAGTATGTTAGTAATGTTCCTTTGAATTTCTGTTAGTAAAAAAAAAATCTCTTCTGTGCACATTCAGAACCGCTTCTTTGCGTGCTGGGTACTTTTACTATCGCTGACGTGGAGGAGCTTCCTCTGTTGTCTTCTCCTTCCGGCTTGTTAAATCCTCCTTCGGGTTGTTGTTAATACTCTCAGTTCATGCACTATAAATCCTCTTCCTTTCATGCCTTGGAGGTCCCCAACTTTGAGAATGGTATTAATTTCATTTTCGCTTTTATATCCGCTCCCAAACTCTCTATGGGTCCTCCTCGCAATTGTTGACTTATATAAGCGCTTGCCAGGCACTTCTCGCTGTCACAATTCAAACTTTTCCGTTTTACAAAACTCCCGTCGGATTCACAGCCATAAACAGTCCAAACATTCAACAGCCGGCTCTCGCACACAAGCAAACGCCCAGACGGAAGTCCCTCCCTTCTTCTCCGCTCGCTTTTGCCCAGCTCCGACATCTTTTCTTTTTTGTTTACTTTTAGAAAGTTCTTAAAATGTGCTCCAGAGAGACAAGTTTCTCGCTTTCAAATACATCAAAGGAAAACATCACTGTCCGCTTAATTCAAACCCCCCCCTCCTTTTCTTTTTCGCTTATTTAGTTGGAGGATTAACCTCTTCGCCTTTTTCGCTGGGAGGGGGGGGGAAACGTTTTTAGTTCTTTTACTTTGCATTTTGACAACTCACAGTTAAGCCGATCTTTTCTTTTTCTTTTTCCACTTTTGCGGATGGTCGCTTTATCACTCGGTGATGTCTGGTGGCTCCGCTAAACCCCGTTCGGGGTCGCTCACGCAGCAAGGTCCATTGGGGCAAGGCATGGCGGGAGCCTCGTTCTCCGACCTCTCGGCCGAAAGAGCGACTCCCCCCTAGTGCGCCCTAAAGCGCCCCGGATCCGAGCTCCTCTCTCCTGAGGGGCTCGTTCGGGTCTCCGCTCGCGCGGATTCCCTCCTCCACCGTGGGCGGGTGAGGCGCCCTCGGGAGCGACCCGAGGAAGCGTCCGCCATGCGCGGGAGCCAGACTGGAAGTCCCTCAGTAAGCAATTCTAATGCCAGTAAGGTTTCCGTCTAGGTAAGGATGGCTGCAATCCCATTTCTGGGAGTAAGCCCTGTTGAATTACACGGGGCTTACTTCTGAGTAGACCTCCTTGGGCTTACTCCCTGTAGTTAGGATTGCAGCATTAATAAAAGTTCAGATTTAAGGGTATATATTTTCACGCTGCTAAAAGCAGAGTTCAATTATTTTTTGAATAATAGGGGGAAAATACTAGGGGACACCTTCTTGATCAGTGTTATATGAGCAGGACCTGGACAGGGGAAAAGACATTTAACAACCAAGGGGCAGAAAATTAATCAGGGGTCCCGGTCACACGGGCCGGATATCGCGGGGGGGAGGCGTGGCTGTTTGCCCCAGAGCGAACTACCGCACGGCAGCTGGATCAAACGTCCTGCCCAACATCCCGCCGATGTCCTGTGGTTGGGGGGAGGTGTCGATCATACCTCACTCCTCCGGTGCAGCAAAGAAGCAGTGCCGTGGGGGTTGTGTTGTTTTTTTTAACCCAAGTGTTCACATGCGCCATTGGGTGCTTGTGCACACCCGTGGAGACTTGACAAAAAAAACTTTTCGCAACGGGACATGGGCGGGTGCCAGATGCCACGAGCGAACACCGGAAACATGATCTGACACCCGCCCTTGCCCCGCGGTTTCCGGAAACTAGTACCTCCGAGGTACTAGTTTTTTACAGCGCATCTTCGGAGTGAAGCCTCGGGTGAGCCACGGGAGCTCTACGCTTCCCAGATGTGGCGGTGAGATCACGCCCGGAAAATCCACCTATCTTCCGTCTCTCTAGCGTGCCTAATTCTCTGTGTGACCAGGGCCAGGGAAAGGTTTTCTCAGCATGAATTCTGGAACCTTTGATAGGCAAAGTTAGTGGTCAATTAAGTGTATTCTCCCTTCTTTGGTTGCTTTAAATTTTCCAAATACATACACTTGTTTCCAAAAGTAAATATAACTTTATTTGAGAACAGATCAATCTGTCAAAAGCTTACTTTTAGTTAACTGGCGGGTGGTGGATGAGTTAAAAAATCAGCCCTAACAAAATGCGTTTTTAAAAAATTACAGAAAACATTGTTGATTTCCCCCCTGGAACTATTATTTCAAAAACTATACAGCAGGTGGCAGTATTGCAGAAGCACTCTCCTTATACTTTAGCAAAAGAGAAATGAGACTGCTGTTATCAATTGTTCTCTGTATTTGGGTTTTACAAAATTATGTTAAGCATTGCAAAAAAAAAAAAAGGTCTAGGTTGTAAATATGAACTACATCTTAATTAACCAGTTGGCAAGCTCTGACTTGGAAAATTTTATCCATTCTATTGGACAGCAATTGGCCATCTGAGTTATTTGTTTGGTTTTTAACTTTATCGATTGCTTTAGTGCCTTGAAGTGACACGGCATAACTAAAACAGTGCAAATAACAAGCCACTAAAATGGAAATTCAGAAAGTAAAATAGACAACATGCTAGCAATGTATGAGCTTGTTACATTCGTTAAATAAAAAGCAACCATCTGTAAGTCGGAGTGTGCACATCAATTCCCCCCCCCTTTTTTATCAAAAACTGTATTTATTTCCACTTCACACATTAACCCATCTTTACAAATCTTTATTTCATTTTCAGGCCCTTCAGCCATAGGTTATCTTTTCATAGAGCCAGGATGCTTGATTGTGAGAATTCTTTAACACATCAAACTTGGGAATATATTTAGTCCCCTCATTCCCTCCACACCCGCTCTTTAAACTCCATATACATATAAATTTATCACCCAGTGGTACTTCACACCAACTAAAATAGCACATTGGCAGTTTTGCCCAATAGTTAGTAAGTTTTGGAATGATATTGCACAACAAATAACTTATATTACTGGACATGCAATTCCTTTTGCAATACACTCAGTACTGTTGAATATGTGGCCTAACTTAAACATTCCCAACATACAAAAAAAATTAATTGCAACGTTATTATTGGTAGCTTAAAAAGTAATTGCGTCTCATTGGAAGGCCTCCCAACTACCTGGGGTAAAGGAGTGGTATATATGTCTGTGGGACTATATAAGTTTTGATAAAATAGCAGATGTTAAAGAGGGCAAATGAGTATCCCATGTTTGAATCAAACTTCCTGAATAAGTGGTGCCCGATATTGCAGAAACTTTTAAAGAATGTCGATTCCCTGTATTCTTTAGCCATCATCATTATTTTAAATTTATTTCGTTAATGTAATGATTAAGTTTTGTATAAGGTAGTATTGAAGTCTGCCTTGTAGTACAGGCATTTCAACTCTGTTGTTGATGTTTTTGTCGATGTTCTGTTACTGGTTGATGTTTTGTCACTGATGTTATTTTTGAATATTTTTCTTAATAAAAGAAAAACATAGGTTGGTGGGGTTAGGGATAAAACGAAAGAGCAAATCAATGAAACAATGAATGCTAAGACCATTTTAAAACATGTGCAAAAAATCTAGCAAAAGCTTCCAGCCGGCACACATCCTTTGAAAACAACAGTTTCAGAATAATACAATTTCTAGAGCACTGAATGTCAGAGTTGACAAGAAATACCAATACATCATGCCTAGCTTCAATAAACAAAGGACAGTGTAACAGCACATGTGAAACGATTTATATTGCTCTAGACGCACAAGAACCATTTCTTTCAGTCCAAGGAATACCTTTAAGCCTTCCTACGTATTCGGCTGTTGGGAGCGAACCGTATCTCACCAAAAGAATTAAACATCTGTGTTTAGGATTTTTCTTATAGTAACCAAATAATTAGTGACCGTAAAAGAAGTTGTAGGGATATAGCCATAATACAAAGGAGAACACTTCCTTTAGGAATCAGTAAGTTACCCAGACCTATCATGTGATAAAATTCCTTCTGTTATTGTTTTCAATAGGTGATCGGAATAGTAATTAAATAGATTACCATATAGCAAAAATCCCAATACTCTGGTTTCTCTTTAGATCATGTTTCACACTTTAGCCCTCTGCAGATGTTCCATTCACCAGCCATGCATATCAGGAACTCATAGGTCCCGGAGATGTACCCGATACATGCAATTGCTGTATCACCTGAACAGAGTGATGTGTGGCTTTTCCATGATTAACAGCTTCCTTTCAAACAAACCAGAACTCTGGAAAAATCAGGGTTCTAGCACATGTGAATAGGAGGCATACCTGCATGGAAAATCCACACATTGCCCAATTTGCGCATTACGTGATTATGCAAATCATGCTCCTGAAACACGTATGACAGGTTCCCCCCCCCAGGGGATGAACAGAACACCAGCTTAGCAACTTGCAGAGGACGATTATTTCATACATTTGTTTTTGATTCAGGAATATCAAGGTGAAGATAATACGGGCTTCTACTTTGCTAGTAAAATCTCTTAATTTGGAGGTAAGTCGTGCAGGCAAGCTGTACTGTCTGGATAGATTCGGGTGGGTTTGACCTGTTTGCCCTTCAGTTCTTTTTTTTTTTAAATTAAATTTTAAAAAAACAGTTAAAAATAAGAAAGTAGATCCTGATGTTTATGTAGAGCAAACAGGGAGGTGTCATTTTTATGTGCTGCTGACGCTTCTAAGAGGGGCATCCATTTTTTCTTGGTGATTGTCAGGAACGGGTTGATTTTCAGATCGAAGGATACTAGTGGAAACTTTGTCTTGTAGAAAAAAGTCCCACAATTTCAGATACCAATCACTCAGTTGTAACGTCTTCTTAGATTTCCAGTGAAATGCAATAACATTCCTAGCAGCCGCAAGACATAGTTCTATTAGCTCTTTCATAAGCCCATTAGGGGCAGGATGACTCCAATGGTTCAGGAAAAACAAGGAGGGTTGCAGTTGGAGGGCGCAACCCGTAATTAGAACCCTTCAGTTCTCTACACAGGGCAAGCAGGTCAAACCTTATGCCAAAGGATGAACAGACACAAATCTGACATCAAGAATCACAGGACTGAGAAACCTGTAAGAGAACACGTCAATCTTCCAGGGCATTCAATAGGTGACCTCAAAGTAGCTGTTTTATTGCAAAGGGACTTCAGGAACAGACTAGAAAGGGAAACTGCTGAGTTGCAAGTGATTACAGCACTCAGAACAACGGAATCCCCAGGACTTAACAGGGATATTTGTTGGGATTCTGAGATTCAAGATCGATGGTCATTTTGCAAACACAAGAGCCACATTACTTAAAAGAAAAACATCTTTACTACAAAACAAAATAAAGCATGGGTAGGGTACTTTGGATAACAGAAATAAAACAAAAGGTTATATGCTTACAATCACTTTCAGTACTACTTGCTAACGGCTACATCTTTCTATCTATCTGTCGGCTTCAAGAGAGGAGCTTCCTGTCTGTTTCACACAAAGAGCCATAAAGCTTGTGAATACATGAATGCTAGATCAAAGCATTTCCACAAACAAGTTGTTAGCTGACCAATACAAAGGTTACAGGTCACTTCATTAGGCTAAGCAACTCCCTAAAACTTTTCCATCTGTAGAATACATTATGTAACGTAACATCCTGTTTCCTAACCAACAACATTTAACTCTGTAATGACTGAAGTGTAAACAACCTGAAACTCCAACAATATTTATTTATTTATTTATTTATTTATTGGTTTCTTATCTCACGACATATGTGAACCTCATTCAGTCCTTACATCTGAATTCTCACTAGTCCTCCAGAAGGGCCATATGTCCTCTTTATTTTATTTTATTTTATTTTATTTCTTAATTGAAACAGTCAGAATAGTAGATTGTAACGTAATGTAATAAATAATAGAATGCAATGTAATTTGGAATGGTAGATTGGAATGTATTTTTTATATATATAAAAATCTGCCCTCAAAGGGTAGAATTTTATTTGTTTTTTCATAACAAACAAACCAAACATACACACATATAACACAAACGGGAGTATCAAATGCTTAAGTTTCCAATAATTGCCTCTTAGATATGCTCTATCTAATACGATATCACGTATCATTATCTTCTATGAGCTCACATTTTTGTATCTTAAAACCAACATCTGTACCTGCTATCTCAATATTCTAACCTATACTTGGCTCTAGGGATTACATTTTTAGGTTACAAACATTTGCGCTGTTATACCAATTATGGAAGCGCCTCCATGTGTTCTGGAATGTATAGTTTATGGATCCTCTTATCAACAAAGTCAATTTATCACTTTCCGCTGTTTCCATCAGTTTTTGTATATATCCCTGCATTTTTGGTACCTCTTGTACCTTCCAGTATTTGACATATATTTCTCTGGTCTGGGGACAGGGGAGATAATGCTACTCAGCCAATTGCCCCACTTCAAAGAAGATGCCGTAAGGTCACCTCCATGCTTGAGAGGAGACGGATGGACCGTAATGGCAGGGTCTCAAGCAATTACTCTCAGCATCCCACAATTAAGGATACAACTGCCTAACAGTCTCCAATTTTAACATATTTATTCCCTTCACTATGATTTCCTCTGGAATTAAACCCAAACAAATGGTAGCC
This sequence comes from Gekko japonicus, assembly GCF_001447785.1. Taxonomy (NCBI): domain Eukaryota; kingdom Metazoa; phylum Chordata; class Lepidosauria; order Squamata; family Gekkonidae; genus Gekko; species Gekko japonicus. The sequence goes on along the minus strand of NW_015170301.1, from coordinate 142,655 downwards.
ACATAAACTAAGCCTGTTATTCCTGTTTGGTCCTTGAATCTGTTACACATCTTCATTATGCCGTACGCTGATTTACTGCTCACCACCTATATGTATTGACTGGTAACTTCCATTTCATTGTATATGAAGAAATGTGTGTGTGCCATCGTTGGTCTTAAAGGTGCCACTGAACTCAAACTTTGCTTTGCCTACATAGATTTAGACTTAGTGATTCTGAGCAGCTCCTTGCAGTTGTGAATGGACAGTCTGCAGTTTGGACCCGTGTCTCATATGGCTTGTGGGAATAAAGGAAAGGCTCCAGGACACCACAAATGCACACTTGGGGCACGAACTTCTCCAAAACCTCTTAAAGAGACAATTACATGACCTTTGTTTTAAAAATCCTGGTTGGAATGAATGCCTTGTCTAATTATTTACCCAGGGCTATTTTGGGGCAGGAACGCACAGGAATGGAGTTCCGTCCGGCTCCCAAGTTGGCCACACCCAACAGCAGGAACTCATTAGGATTGGCTACATTAGGGGTGTGTGGCCAAACATGCAAAGGAGTTCCTGCTACAAAAAAGCCCTGGGTTTGGACAACAAACAAGGTAAACAGAATAACAAGCAAAAGGTGGGTGTGGCTGGATAACCACACTTCTGGTAACATGGGGGTGCGGCCTAATGTGCTAATGAGCTGTGCTGTCAGGGGTGTGGCCCAATATGCTAATGAGTTCCTGCTGTTGGGTGTGGCATATTATGCTAATGAGTTCCTGCTGGACTTTTTCTACAAAAAAGCCCTGTATTTACCCATAACTAATTTAAATTTTTAGTCAGTGGCTTAGATGGTATGAACCACTTCCATCATGTCCTAATCTCTGCTGTGAAGCCTGTGTCCTTTTGTGCTAGTGCTTCTGTTTGTGCGATATCAATGGTTTTCAATGAGCCTTGTGCAATTAGAAGCACTTGCTCAAGAGAAGAAGAAAAGAAGAAAAGATTGGGTTTATACCCCGCCCTTCACTACCCAAGGGAGTCTGAGAGCGGCTTACAAACTCCTTTCCCTTCCCCTCCCCACAACAGACACCCTGTGAAGGAGGCGGGGCTGAGAGAGCTCTTGACAGAAACTGCTCTCTTTCAAGGACAGCTCTTATCAGAACTACGGCTTGCCCAAGGCCATTCAGCCAGGTGCGAGTGGAGGAGTGGGGAATCAAACCTGGTTCTCCCAGTTTAGAGTCCGCGCACTTCACCACTACACCAAACTGCACGCCCTGCAGCAGAGACTATCTACCGTATGATTCCCCAGCTTGGTGCCTGGGGACGCTACGGTGCCTGCCAGTGCCTCCCATGGCACCCACCAAGCTTTTCAGAACATGGCTGGGGCCACTGTGAGGCAGCACTTGCTACTGGCTTCCCTCGTTCCAGCCTCCACAGCCACTGACGGACCAGGAGGGCTGGGCTTTTCTCAGTCAGTGTGTGGTTCCACTTCCCCTTCAGGCCTTCCTTCTCTTTATTTCCCCCCAGGGGTCATTTCGTAGAAAAAGAGGTGCAGGGGCTCATTAGCATACCTAATTAGCATAGCTCATTTGCATATGCCACACCCCCTGACATCACCAGGAGTGGGTCAGAAGGCAACACCCACCGCTCAGGCGTCACGGGACTGTTTTGGATTGCTAGCTACTGGGGGGGGGGAACGTGCAGATCTGTCCTCGCAGAGGAGGGAGAGCTTGTACCTGAATAAAACCTGGTCTTAAAGGTGCCACTGGACTGTTTTGGACCGGGGGGGTGGGGGGGCTCTGCAGCTTACCTGGCTGCTTCTTGCACTGACTGAGGGCTGCAGGGAGCAGGGGGCAGGGCTTGTTGCATGTGCTCGCCCCCTGGGCTCTTTACTGCCGGAGCTCCGCTCCTGTGCACTCCCACAGGAAATGACCCCTGTTTTCCCCTGTCTTTCTCCTTTCTCCCCATGCATTTGCCAAGACAGCCACGCGATTCTTTTGCAAAGCAATGGGGGAGATATTGCATTTAGCGCCATCTTCTGCAGCAACCAGGCCCGTAGCCAGGAGGGGGCACTGGCTGATCAAATTAAAGGAATACCCAGCTCCTTCCCCATACCTGCTGCCGCTCGGGGGCCAGGGGCTGGATGGGAAGTCGTGGGGCCTTGCCAGTGAGTCAGGGGGCTGAGCCCCGAGATGGCCCACTGTAGCTGCCGGCAGCAACCATTTGAGGTGTGGCTCCGCGGCCTGGGGATCCTTAATCTAGTGTGCATGGGAGTTGTTTTGTAGGATCCAAGCCAACGAGAATTCAGAGTTTGCTCTCAATCCTTTTATATCCAGCTTGGGGGTCTGATTTGGGACTGAGACCACTTCTGTTGCTTTGCCTTAGGTGGTAAAGAAAGCCTGTGGTCACACAGAGCATCAGACACGCTAGAGAGACAGAAGATAGGCGGATTTTCCGGGCGCGATCTCACCGCCACATCTGGGAAGCGTAGAGCTCCCGTGGCTTACCCGAGGCTTCCCGCCGAAGATGCGGGGTAACCGTGGGTCAAGGGCGGGCGTCTGATCACGCCCACCCATGTCCCCTTGCAAAAAGGGTTTTTTTCTCCCAAGTCTACATGGATGCACACAAGGACCCAACGGAGCATGTGCATACTTTGGTGTACAGAAAAAAAAAACCGTTTGCCACACCGCGCCGCTTTTTTGCCGCGCTGCAGGATTGTCCTGTGATCGGCACCTCCCCCCTACTGATGAGACCTCCACAAGACCTCCATGGGTGTCTGATCGTGCCACCATGCAAACAGCCACGCTTCCCCCCCGCAATATCCAGCCCATGTGACCGGGGCCAAAATGTGAAACCTTGGATCCTGCTTCATCTTTTTGGAGACTTTAACCCTGTAGACTGCTGTATATCCAGGTAAAGGTTTCCCTTGCATGAAAGGCAGTCGAATCCAACTTTAGGGGGTGGTGCTCATCTCCATCTCCACGCCCAAGAGCCAGCGCTGTCCGAAGATGTTTCTGTGGTCATGTGGCCGGCATGACTAAATGCCAAGGTGCATGGAACACTGTTACCTTCCCACTGAAGCAGTACCTATTTATCTACTTGCAATTTCTTGCTTTCAAGCTGCTAAGTCGGCAGGAGCTGGGGCCAGAGACGGGAGCTCACTCCGTCATGCGGCACACTCGGGTCTCAAACTGCCAAGCTCCGGTCTACAGGTCAGCGTCTTAACCTCTGAGCCAGCACTGTATATCCAAGGTGCCTTGAAATTAGAGTGGGTGTTAAAGGCTGAAACCACTGATGCAGGCTATGTGTAAATCTGCAAAGACCTTGGTCTCACTGAGCCTGAACAAGCGTATTGCAGATCTGAGGACTCCTGATTGCTGGAGGGCATCACATTTACCAGGGCATGAAAACTAAACAGGGTTGACCATGATCAATACCTGGAAGGGAGATCAGCAGAGAACCCCGGGGTTGGTAGGCAAAGGAAAGTAATGGAAGTCACCTCTGCACATCTCCTGCTTTGGAAACCCCAGGAGGTGGAACTTCATGGGACTTCCATGAGTCAGCTGCGATCATTTGACAGCACACTTGGGTGGAATGGGAAGGACAGCTGGCCTAATCAGACAGGCTCATGCCTTCATTCCCAAGCATGCCGTCCTCATCCACCCAATACGTGGGCACTGCGCCGTTTTCCTTTGCTGCTATGTAAGGGAGCACTCATTGGAGAAGATCCTGATTCTGGGAAAGATTGAAGGTCAAAGAAGATGGTCAAAGCAATGGTATTCCCAGTGGTCCTGTATGGCTGCGAGAGCTGGACTATAAGGAAGGCCGAGCACCGAAGAATAGATTTTTTTGAACTATGGTGCTGGAGAAGACTCTTGAGAGTCCCTTGGACTGCAAGGAGATCAAATCAGTCAATCCTAAAAGAAATCAACCCTGACTGTTCCCTGGAAGGCCAGATAATGAAACTGAAGCTCAAATACTTTGGCCACCAAATGAGAAGGGAGCCCTCACTGGAGAAGACCCTGATGCTGGGAAAGACTGAAGGTCAAAGAAGACGGGGACGGCAAAGGATGAGATGGTTAGACAGTGTCATAGATACAACAAACATAAAATTGAGCAAACTTCAGAGGACGGCGGAAGACAGGAAGGCCTGGTGTGATCTGGTCCATATGGGGGGTCACGAAGAGTCGGACTTGACTGTGCGACTGAACAACAACAACAACAAAAATGCTGCTACAACCAGGGTGCTCCGTTCATGGGGAGAAGCAGTTCTTGGAACAGCCATAGAAAATGGGATTGTACAGAAACCAGCATTTTGGAAATGGTCATACAGGTGACACAGTGTTAAGCAAAGATTGCTCACTACTGTCATTGTAGCCTGTCTGCGATCACTGAGGAAAGGAGCACTTTGTGTGACGTGGTAATGCAACCCCAAGAAGAACTGATCTCTGTATTCGGGCAATCCGTTGTGATGCCTGGAGAGTGGCTGCTGTCACTGCTGTTGGGGGGGATGGGGGGCAGAAAGAGAGAGAAAGAGTGATGAGGTGGGAAGCCAGAAAAACAGAGTAATGAGGGGACAGAAAGAGGAAGTGACATGCATGGAAAAGAGAGTAAGAAAAGGGGTGGCAGAAGGGAGAAAGAATGTGAAAGAAGTAGGGGAAGAGGGGAAGAAGCAGGGGGGGGGAATGGGATAGCCGCTCCTGCAAGTTTCTTGTGGGTCCCCCTTTGTATTATATTTTGTGTGTCTCTCGTTTTGTAAGACTGAACCCCAAGCCTAATCTGTTCTCGGTAAGTCAAATCTCTTTCTCTCCCCACCCCTTCCTTTTCTTTTTTTAATTTTTAAATTTTATTTTTATACTTTTTTACAATGCACATAACACGATAAACATAACCAGGAAAAACAGGTATAGAGTACAACAAAATAAGAATTAGAAACGTTGGAAGAGTACAATTTATAAATATAACATGACAATCCCAGCTATTAACTATATTTACTGTGTTAACTCTATGTTTATACATTACTCTGTGGTTACTTCGGTGGGAAGGGAACAGCGTTCCGTGCGCCTTGGTGTTTAGTCATGCTGGGCTGGCCACATGACCACGGAAACGTCTTTGGACAGCGCTGGCTCTTCGGCTTTGAAACGGAGATGAGCACTGCAACCCTAGAGTTGGATTCGACTGGCTTTCGAGCAAGGGAACCCTTACCTTTACCTTACCTGTGGTTACTTTGGTGGATTTTATTTCAAAAATCTCAAATGGGTCTTCTCACAATCTTCTGGCGTGGTGGCAAATGCCCACCACTCCACAGTAATTTTACTGGTTCAAGGTCAGGCCATTTCTCCATTTCCTTTGTCAGCAAATATATTCTAAGTGAAAACATAGTAATGTGATGTTAATCAAGACCAGAGCTAAAGATTGCCAAATATTTGATAGCAGGTAATATAAACAGAGAGCTGCTCAAAGGGACATCCCATCTTAAATTTATTTTTGTTCCACTCTCAGCTGTTTCATGAATTCTTTTATGTTTGTATTGTTTTCCCGTGTCCTTCTTAAGGACATCTGTAAAAATGTCCTCATTTAGCTAGATGAATTGTCCAGCCAACTGAACTGTTCCCTGAGTTATTTTCATGTTTCTGTGCTTCATTGTGGCACATCATGCATTCCTCAGCAGCCATGACAGCGAGAGCCACATGCGGAATGATTTGGAAGGAAGTGGCTCATTGACTGGTTTGATAAGTGTTTTTTTCTTCTGTGGATCACCAGACATGAAGGGGGGGGGATTGGAGAGAGCTAAAGATGTACAGGGCAAGGATCAGGCAAATGGAAAAAATGCAGGAAGAGGAAGAGGAAGAGGAAGAGGAAGAGGAAGAGGAAGAGGAAGAGGAAGGAAGGAAGGAAGGAAGGAAGGAAGGAAGGAAGGAAGGAAGGAAGGAAGGAAGGAAGGAAGAAAGAAAGAAAGAAAGAAAGAAAGAAAGAAAGAAAGAAAGAAAGAAAGAAAGAAAGAAAGAAGAGATTGGATTTATACCCCGCCTTCGAGTCCCAGAGCAGCTTACAATCTCCTTTCAGAGAGCCAGTCTGGTGTCGTGGTTAAGTGCGCGGACTCTAATCTGGGAGAACCAGGTTTGATTCCCCACTCCTCCACTTGCACCTGCTGATGTGACCATGGGTCAGTCACAAGCTCTGGCACAGCTGTCCTTGAAAAAAGAGCAGTTTCTGTCAGAGCTCTTTCAGCTCCGCCCACCTCACAGGGTGTCTGTTGTGGGGAGGGGAAGGGAAGGGAGTTTGTAAGCCACTCTGAGACTCCTTTGTGTTGTGAAGGGCAGGATCTAAATCCAATCTCTTCTTCTTCTTCTTCTTCCCTTCCCCTTCCTACAACAGACACCCTGTGAGGTAGGTGGGGCTGAGAGAGCTCTTTCAAGGACTGCTCTTGACAGAACAGCTCTGAGAGAACTTGTGACTGACCCAAGGTCACACCAGCAGCTGCATGAGGAGGAGACCACCATAGGTCTCCAAAAATTCTCCCTGAGGACTTCTTACACCAACAAAACATCATTGGAAAAGAACCCCCATGTCTATCCCAGCTCCATTGGCCCCAATGTGACCAGAACTTCTGGGGTTTTGTCCCCCTAGACCCTCTCCTCTTGGTGGCCCCGTTAGCCCTTCACAGGAAAAGAGCCAGCATGGTTTGGTGGTCAGCGTGTTGGACTAAGATCTGGGTGACCCAGATTCAAATCCCACTCTGCCACGGCAGCTGGCTGGGTGACCTGGGCCAGTCACGTGCTTTCAGACTAACCTACCTCACAGGGTTGTTGTGAGGATAAAGTGGAGGAGAGGAAGTAAGCTGCTTTATAATAATAATAATAATAATAATAATAATAATAATAATAATAATAATAATAATAATAATAATAATAATAATAATAATAATAATAATAATAATAATAATAATAATAATAATAATAATAATAATAATAATAATAATAATAATAATAATAATAATAATAATAATAATAATAATAATAATAATAATAATAATAATAATAATAATGTTTTCGATTTATTAATCGCTTTCCCCACAAGTGGGCTCAAAGGTTGGGTATAAAGGAAGCAAAATAAATAAATGTGGGGTCGGCTGCCACCCACGCAGCAGCCGCTGCCTTCCTTTTTAGCTGTGCCTTGGAGTCCTCTTCCTTCTACTAAACACTAATGAATTGACTTGCTCTCCTCTTGGCCTGTGGCACACTACCAGGCTGAATCAAAGGGAACACCCTAATATGCGGACTTCCAAGCCCCTGTGTTCCATACACTTCTGTTTTGGGGGTAAAGACAACTCATCCTGTTATGGGGCATAATCATCCCAATTTCAGTCATGGCTTTGCCCCGAATACCTTGGCTTTTTCCTCAGATCATTTGAAGAAGGAGAGAAGAAGAAAATGGGGGGGGGGTGTTATACCCCATTTTTCTCTACCTTAAGGAATCTTAAAGTGGCTTACAATCGCCTTTCCCTTCCTCTCCCCACAACAGCACCTTGTGAGGTAGGTGAGGCTGAGAAAGTTCGAAGAAACCTGTAACTGGCCCAAGGTCACCCAGCTGGCTTCATTTGGAGGAGGAATGGGGAATCAAGCCCGGTTCTCCAGATTAGAGTCTGCTGCTCTTAACCACTATGCTACGCTGGCTGTCATCTTCGGCGAGTAGATAAAATGGGTACCACTCCTTAGAGAGGGTGGGCACACTAAACCCCCATAGGGGAGGTGTTAGCCGGCGAATGGAATGTCCAGCTCGTAAGCTCGGAAGTCTGGAAAAAAGACCTCTTCGGCATCAAGAAGCCTGTAATGGGCCAATCCGGCCAGGCGGTGGCAGTGCGGCGCTACGACTCAAAGCAGCATGGGAAGAACTAACGTCATCAAGCCAAGCTGAAATGAATGCCGCCCGGAACATGACTGAAGCCTACAGCTGAACAAAATCCCCGTCGGCTGCAAACGTGTGTGATTTAAAGAATTATATGTTGTCCTCCCTTACCCCTATCATTGTTAGTCCCTTGTGAAAAACCTGTGTAACTGTACATCGCTCAGAGCCAGCAGCTCTGCAGGATTGAGCGATCAATAAATTGAAAGGTATTATTATTATTATTATTATTATTATTATTATTATTATTATTATTATTATTATTATTATTATCTGTGTCCTTAATGCCATCATCTATAAGAGATGCTACTGATTTTATTGCATCTAATCTAAATATGGAAAACCTTGTGGTCGCACTAGATGTTGCATCACTTTGCACCAGCATTACACAGAGAGAAGTATTAACTGTTTTAGAAGAAAATTTAGAATAGGAGAGATAATAGGAATCTCTGGCCCAGTTTTTGTTACCTCTAGCTGAAATATTGCTAGAAATAATTTCTTATTATTTAATGATATATTATATTTGCACATTAAAAATTATTGCAATGGTGCCCTCAGTGGCCCCCGAAGTTGCCAATTTATATATGGGCAGTTTTAAAAAATAAATGTATTTACTGAATCAACAATCTGTTCCATAGTTGTATCATTAAAATGCTGTCTTTTTATTATGGAAAGGTGACCACGGATGTTTCTTTGAATGTAATAATGTAATAATTGGCAGGATGTACAAGACAAAAATATTAATTGTGACTTCCATGTGGATGACAAGAAGATTAATTTTTTCGATGCCATGGTCATAAGGAACATGATAAATTCTATACACATCTTTAAAAAAAAATACCAACAGTTAAAAACTCCCTTCTGAGGAATAATTTACCATTCGGTCAGTTTTTACAACTCAGAAGAAATTGCTCAAAATGCTTATGGCTTTGAGAGGGCAGCTTCCATTCTTAAGCACAATTTAGCTGGTAGGAGCTATCCAAATCACATATTAGAATCTGCTTATTTTTAAAAGGATGAAATTACTCATGATCAAGGGGGAAATTGAATGTGAAAGGGTTATATGTTATGGTCTTTCTTACAATAATGTGGGTCTAAAGAGGGGTATTTGTTAAAACTGGTATTTCTAGAGAATATCCCCTTATGTAATGAGAGACTCTTGAGTCATGATTGCTTTTAGAAGAACTGAGAATCCAACCGAATATCTAGTGTACAGTAACACTCACAAATGTGTTAGTCACCAGAGGGGCATTTTGTCTGTGGAGAATGTAATGGTTGTAAGTTAACATGCAATATGAAATAGTCCATCAGTCCTTTAGAGGAGAAAAGATATATATACTAAAGGAATTTTACAACACGCAACTCTACACAGGTTCTATATATCATCCAATGACCCTGTAATAAACTTTATGTTGGAAAAACAATGAGGAACTTAAGAACATGCATAGCAGAACATAAAAGTAATATTAAATTGAAAATAACAACCGTCCCATTGGCTAAACGCTTTACTGAAAACAATCACGGTCCCTCTGACTTTGCTTTTCGGGCTGTTCACAAATTGACTTGCTGAGACTGACTGCAGCTGGAGACAGAAGCCGAATAGATGTTGGGACCCTGACTCCTAAAGGGTTAGATTTGTCTCTGGAATTGCATCAGCTGATTGTGTTAACAAGATATTAATATATACTAAATGGTCCTTCAATTGGTGATTGCTACTGAGCTTGTACTCTTGTTGAAGGATTCATTCAGGCAGATTCTTTTGAAATTGAGCCCAACCCTGTTGAATACTGGACAGTCTATGTTATCTCTCGTACATGTGGGGAATCAGTGCTCCCTCCAAGCTGGAGTCTTGTAAGCAAAAATTCTACTTTGTGAGCCACTGGCATTAAAGCTGTGAGCGAGGGATTTGCCAGCTGCACAACTCAGTTTGCTCTGGAGCCATCCTTCCTGAGCTAAGACAAAAATGTGCGCGCCAGAGGCTAAAAAACTGCGAACTAGCTCACACTAACACAGCTTAGAAGGAAAATTGGTGGGGAGTTTCTTTCTCTGTCTCCGTCATTCTTTTTCACGCAATCACAAGGACAGAATAAGCTTTTACGATGTATAAATTTGCACGTTGGTTTTATTTTATATTTTTAGATTTACATTATCGATTCCCCTGAAGAAAGCTGTTGACAAAACACGTAGGGATTTTTTTTAGCTGAGTAATAAAACAGATCCTCTCCCCCCCCCCCTTTAATTCTACCATTGGCCTTGGCCTTATTTTTTTATCTTCCACATAGGAAGAGCCTTCCCCAACCCAAACTTCTCATAAGAATCCCACAAGCCTGTGTTGGCATTTATCAGCCGTCACTGGCTTGAGAGCACAGGGAGAAAAATCTGCGTTGGAGGATGAGAAAGAGTTTAGCAGCTGAATCCTCGGGGTCCACTTGGCCAGTGCAGTACAGACAGTGGTTTACACAGCTGAAACTGAAACAGCAACCATGCGGGGCGGGGGGAGAAAGGCCTTAAGAATAAACCCCAAACAAAACAAGACACCAGCCTATGCCTACCGAGGTTGTTGTGTCCCTTCAGTGATTATTTTTTTTCAAGTGCAACATTTAGGATTATGTTAATGTTTCAGCTCCTGTTCTCTGGCAACAGTTACAAGACCACGTTTTGCAACATTTTGGGGAATATAGTACTGTTTGGATTACTTTGTTGTGACAGGTGGAAGCGATGAAAAACATCTGGAAACCCTACAAAAAGCCAGAATGTCTAGAGGAATACGGGTGAAGAGCCAATGCTAGTTTTTCACGAACTTGATAGTTTATTGTGCGCATGTTGTTGATGCAAAAGCCAGACGTAAATCTCCAGGAAAAGATTAAAGCAGTTGTTGGGAACGCTGCAGTCAAACTCTTTGTTGCAGCCACAAAAACTTTGAGGATTTGTGAAGTGCTGCTGCTGCTGAGGGTGGGGGCTGAGGCAAACTCTTTTGGACCATCAGGTGGGATATAGTCACGTCACATTTCTTTTCTTTTTTAAAATCCCCCTAAGGGGAGTTTTTAATTGGTCTTTTCACAAAACTACAAACTATAACTGAAAATATGGGAAGGGAAACTACATCTAAGGAGAAAGAAAAGAAACCCACTAATAACTAAATTCCCAAGAGTGGGAGATCAATACATCAGCTTAAAAAGGTAAAGGTTCCCTTGCTCGAAAGCCAGTCGAATCCGACTCTAGGGTTGCAGTGCTCATCTCCGTTTCAAAGCCGAAGAGCCAGCGCTGTCCAAAGACGTTTCCGTGGTCATGTGGCCGGCATGACTAAACACCAAGGCGCATGGAACGCTGTTACCTTCCCACCGAAGGGGTACCTATTTATCTACTTGCAATTTCTTGCTTTCAACTGCTAGGTTGGCAGGAGCTGGAACTAGAGACAGGAGCTCTCCCCGTCTTGCGGCACCCGGGTCTTGAACTGCTGAACTACTAACCTTCCACAGCCTGCAGTTCAGCGTCTTAACCACTTGAGCCACCGCAGCTCTCAATGTTAATCTAACATGCTAGTAATACATTGAACATAGTCGGTTATGCTAAGTTATTTATCTTTTAACCATCCATTTATCTGCTAAATGAAACCCTCAGAGCATCCTATTACTAAATTTTCAGGCACAAATCAGAGTCCTTCAGCCTTTCTATTCTCATATCTTTTCTTATCCTCAATTTATATGGACTTTTGGGGCTGTCACCCCCTTTTCAGAGAGAGAGTCCTCGTCAGAAGACACTGAGCCTAACTCGCCATCCGATTTGCTTTCTTCTTCTTCCTTCTTGTCCTCCACTGGTTCCCCCAGCTGTGTTCTCAGGAACTCACGTGCTTTAGGAACAGAGTTAACCTTTTCTTTTTTATCGTGGAGCTTGAAAATGACACCTTCTGGAATTAACCATCTATAACTGATGCCATTCGTTTGTAAAAAAGGGATTAAGTCTTTATATTTCTTTCTCTTCTGTCTTATTTCAAATGGAATGTCTTTTAAAATCCTGACTATTGTCCCCAATTTTCAATGGTGTTCCCGTAGTTGCTTTCAAAATAGAATCTCTCACATGTATCTTTGAGAATCTGACTACTATTTCCCCAGGCAGATTATTTTTCTTGATGAATAAGGAATAGGACCTGTAGACCACATCTATCTCGCTGTAAAGATATTCCGCTGTCAAATCTGTAATTGGGGCTATTGCATCACTCAACAGTTGCTTCAGATTCTCTCCTTTAGATTCTGGGACCCCTTGGAACCGTAGGACCAAATTTGCTTTCTCCATTTGTAGCTGTAAAAGTTGTGACTCTTCCGTAGCTTGTTTCATTTCCAGCTTTTGCACCTTTTTCTTGACTTTTTAAGTATTTTTAGTATTTTTAGTATTTCCTTCACCTTCTCCGCCATTTGCTCCGTTGCATTTAAAGATTTAGTCAGTTGGTTTTAACTGTTTCTATGTGTTGGTGTATGCCTATTTGTGAGCTGCCCTGAGCCCATATTGCGGGGAGGGAAGGCTATTAATTGAAATTATAAATAAATAAAATAAAAATTGTAGCTGCTGTGAAGCCAAACTCTGACCAATTGTTGACAATTGTTGCTTGATATTAGTCATCTCATCCAGCAGAGGGCGCAAGGAATCTGCCAACATTTTAAAAAGTTCAGTGGTCTCTTCCGTTCGAGGACTGCCCATTAGTTTCACTTTCAACAGTTTGTCTTTATCTGGTTTCCTCCCCGCCATCTATTTGGATTATTTACTTTTCTAAAAGTTGCTAAAGTCTCTGATATTCGCCCATACACTTATCTGCACTCTGGTAAGTCTCTTAAAACAGATTTAGATGCTTATTTTTCCGCTCCCCCCTCTTTATTTCCGTGTTTTTGTTTATGTGTTTGGGAGGGCCCCCTCCCCCACTCACTTTTCATCGCTCATTAAGGGGGGGCAGCTTTTTAAAAAAATCTTCATGCTCGCTTCAACCCGACTCACAGTTCGTTGCCGGCCATCCGGCCACGCTCGGCATCGATTTTTCTCGCCCAATCTCCGACGCTTGTCCCGGTCAGCCACACTAATTCCATATGGACACTCAGTGGCAGGACCTTCAGGGTGGAGGAGCGCCTCAATTCTCTGGCATTGTGCTGGCAAAGAGGTCACCCCTCAAAAGCCCCCTGGCTAGGAGCCTTTTACCAAGGCTCGGGGGGTCGCGACCCGTCGCACCCCCTCCTACACGCTGGTGTGCAGATTGCATCCCCAGGACATCCGGGAGATGCCTCTGCCTGCGTGTCACCATAAACCGGAAGTCGTCACGTCACATTTCTTATTTCAAGCAAAAAGAGCCCTGGAGGTCTTTGGTGGTGTAGCCATGACTTCACTACTCCGCACGCGATGAGAGCCCACCTCAGCACAGATGGTGTCAAAAGTAGGTCTTGAGTCTGCAGTGAGTCCTGAGACACAGGAGGCGAAAAATGGCATCAGCCCCTCCCAGCCCTGCTGCCCACCTCAAGATGCAAGAAGGCCAAGCCGTGCTCACCTGACCCCTTGGCAGCTGCAGGCTCACTTGCTGGTCTGAGCAACTAGGAGACTGTACTGCTCCCGTTGCTTTTGCTGACTCTGTTGACCTTGCTTGACAGACGCTTGGCCTCATACACAGGAGGAATCTTTGCCTCTTGTGCACTTAGGGAAGAGGGACAGCAAGATCACAATGGGAGTAGGCCACACCCGAGCCTTGCTCTTACACTAGGCACAGACTCTTCTTTGATGTTAGAAGTGGAGGACTTGGCGCTGCCTCCTGTCTCAGACTTGAGAAGATGGCGCCAAAGAGCTCAGACAGATAGAGAGGTCAGGACACCCAGAGCATCCTTCTGGCTACCTGATCCTTTCCTTTGAAGAAGAGAGAAGAGAAGAAGAGATTGGATTTATACCCCGCCCTTCACTTGGAGTCTCAGAGCGGCTTACAAACTCCTTCCCCTTCCCCTCCCCACAACAGACACCCTGTGAGGTGAGTGGGGCTGAGAGAACTCTGACACAAACTGCTCTTTCAGGAACGGCTGTGCCAGAGCTTGTGACTGACCCAAGGTCACATCAGCAGGTGCAAGTGGAGGAGTGGGGAATCAAACCCGGTTCTCCCAGATTAGAGTCTGCACACTTAACCACTACACCAAACTGAAGTAGAATGCTACTCTTAGGGGCAATTTCCTCTGCTTCCGCTCCCACACTCTCTTCTCTCTCGCACGCACACAAAAGAAGGCGCTCGATCTCTCCATCTTGCACCACGGAGGCTGGACATGCTTCCAGCATCCAACACCATCTAGTTAGTCAGAATAGGTAATCTATCGCTGTCTCTTACCTGCACCCTCAGGCATGTATTTCCTTTAATAAAAGTTGCTTCTTAGTTTTAGAACTGACACTGCTGACTCCATGTGACTTTGTAAGTCTGCTGCCACGCCTAGCCCCCAAGCTCTGCTGCATTAGAACCTTGGAGCACTCTGCTTTTTTCCCGTGGTTCCCTGGCAGTACCCAGTCCAGAGAATCCAACATTTGACACCCACGATGGAGCAGGTAGGTGTAGTATGAATGGGAATATAAAGATTTTCATATATAGGTTTTTCCTTCTTGATTGTTCATATTCATATTTCTCGGGGTTTTATAGATTTATTCTTTAAGTAATATTCTATTAGGATGTTAGAAAGGCCTGTTATATAGAAGGCTTTCCTCTTGTAGGTCTGATATTGTTAGCAGACAACATAATAGGTACAAAGTTCATGATTCTGTAGTTCTTAGGGCAAACCTTTCAATGTCTGGGTCAGATAAGATTTTAGTCTGATATGAAGAATCCTTGCCCATTATCATTTAGGTTAGGTTAAGTAAACACTTAGTTTGACGTAGATATATGTTTCTTTATATCTGGCCAATCAGAGGATTATTACTCAATTTACCACTGTCTTTTGTAACCAATTATGCTGTTTGAATATTGTTTTCTTGATGATGTCAGTCCATGTATAAAATATCATGTATTTCCTGAATATGTTCAGAATATGCTCAAGAAGAAGATGAAGAAGAAAAAGAAGAAAGTTGTCAATTTTTGGTTAACTATTTGGTCTAATTGTTTTCCTATTAATTGAGGCATGTTTCCTGATTATGCTGAGAAGAAAGCAGTCAGTTTTGATGGGTCCTTTGGCCTGTTTCCCGTATTTCATTGCAATAAAATACAGGAACTTTGCGGCTCATTTGACTTCATTTTTGACATGGAATCTAATATGTACAACAAAGGTGCCAAGCAAAAGGAAGAGCCATGTCCTAAAAGATCGTTCTTTGTGTGGACAAAGCATCAGGGCCAGCCGGGTTTGTCAGGTTCCAATGATCGTCATGAGTAGGAGCACTCAGGCCCGACCACAACGAATGCATCCTTTGCCCCACATTCCAGTGCAGTGGAGACGAGGGCTTCCCTTCTATCCCGAAATTCCGGTGGGTAGCCCAGTCGGTCTAAAGCAGCAGAGCAAAGTTTGTGTCCAGGAGCACCTTTAGGACCAACCAGGGTTCATTTCGTAGAAAAAGAGGTACAGGAGCTCATTAGCATAACTTATTTGCATATGCCACACCCCCTGACATCACCAGAAGTGTGTCAGAAGGCAACACCCACCGCTCAGGCTCCACTGGACTGTTTTGGATTGCTAGCTATTGGGGGGGGGGGGAATGTGCAGATCTGCCCTCACAGAGGAGGGAGAGCTTGTACCTGAATAAAACTTGGTCTT
This sequence comes from Gekko japonicus, assembly GCF_001447785.1. Lineage (NCBI taxonomy): Eukaryota > Metazoa > Chordata > Lepidosauria > Squamata > Gekkonidae > Gekko > Gekko japonicus. The sequence goes on along the minus strand of NW_015170301.1, from coordinate 127,032 downwards.
AGAGGTGCCACTGGACTGTTTTGGACCAGGGGGCTGGGGGGGCTCTGCAATTTACCTGGCGGCTTCTTGCTCTGACTGAGGGCTGCTGGGAGCAGGGGGTGGGGCTTGTTGCATGTGCCTGCCCCCTGGGCTCTTTGCTGCCGGAGCTCCGCTCCTGTGCGCTCCTGCAGGAAATGACCCCTGGGACCAACAAAGTTTAATTCTGGGTATGAGCTTTCGTGTGCACCCACACATCTTCAGATACATCAAAACATAAGTATAGCCGAGATTGGCTTAAAGCAGTTGGTAGGACCTGTGAATGCCGGCGAATTACCATACCAATACACGAGTTGACAAACAGATCAACTGTTCCCAAAAGGGGGAACATGTGTGGTCTCCCTGTTGTTACTAGTAAAATTAGCAGAAGAGACACAGGAGCGCTCCATCTAGTGGCAGCTAAAATTAAGATTTAACTATCAAGTTAAAAACATGCTGTTCATTAATTGCAAAACTTGGGGGAAATCATGGAAGTGTTTAAGATGCCAGTGAGTCAGGCAAATGTCTGGGTTGTTTCTGTTAATGTTATGGTGCTAGCCACATATCTTAGTAGTTTAATAATTTAATGTTAATATTTTATATTTGCTTTTTTACGTTGTTGTTACCTTGTTCTGTGGTTTTAATGTTGTAAACCACCACGAGACCCTTTGGGTGAGTGGTGACTAAAAATAGAAAGAAAGAAAGAAAGAAAGAAAGAAAGAAAGAAAGAAAGAAAGAAAGAAAGAAAGAAAGAAAGGAAGAAAGAAGA